>NW_004567119.1:14393841-14395921 GCF_000260355.1 Condylura cristata | reverse complement strand
AAAAAAAAAAAGTATCAGCAACTGAAGGCAATATCATTTGATTATCACAAGTTGTGTTTATTTTTTATAAAATTGTTATTAAGTGACATTGTTCATAACATTATGTAGGTTTCAGTTCAATAGCATTATAACCAATGCTCTGTGTCCATGACCTCATGATCAGCCCCAAAGTCTAGTTTCAATCCTCCATCACATAATTGAGCCCTTGTCCTAAGTTACCCAGCCTTCTCTCTTCTCTTCTAGTAACTACCATTTTGTTCTCATAATCTAAGATTTTTGTTTTGTTTGCTCATTTTTTCTGTTTCTTTATCTATCATAAGTGAAACCAAACTCTATTGGCTTTGTCTGTCTGCCTTATGTCACTTATAATCCCCTCAAGTTTCTTTCTGATGTAGCGAAAGCAGAGTTTCACGTTATAACCTGTAGTACTCAGCTGTGTATATACACCTCATTTTCTTTAGTCATTTTTCCATTGCTGACACTTCTTGATCCAATTAAATAACATGAAATAAAGTTTAAGTTTAATGGTGTTTTCTAACAGTAGAATATAAGAAATCATTTTTAAACATGTAAAAAACTCCAGTCAGATTTAAGGAGCCATTGAAAATACAAGTGCAAAATAACACAAGAATAAGAACTAGACATCTATATTTGGTATTCTTCCAAATAGGGGCAGTTGTAAAAACTTAGTAGTAAAAATTTGAATAAAGAAGATTATATAGAATGAAAATAAAGAGAATAGGAAACAGAATCATAGATGGTACTCACTTTTTTTTTAAAGTAATTCTAATTTCTACTGGTCTTTCACTGTGTAGGATAAATGGAACAGTAGATTCATATCATCTTGGAACCAAACCTGTGAGATAATCCACCTGCAGAACACTAGACATTGGTCAGCCAGATCAGTCCAATTTATCACAGGTGTGATATGATATTCCTGGGGTGGGGAAGACATCTCCCAATCCCAGGATGCTGGGCCATATTTTGATGCCTAATAATTTGCAAAATTTAATGAACTTCATCTAAATTCTTTTGCCTTTCACATCTGTATCTTCTATAATTTCTTTCTTACTGCTTCTGAATCCTTGGAACTTTGACAACTTTTCAAGAATCAGTAATATTGAAGTTCAGTAGCAAAACGCCATCAGAGTTAACTGTTCATAGTCAATGATGTTTGATAAAATTATTTACAGTAGAAGATGTAGTGTTTCCATAGTTATTCATGTAATCAAATCAGTTATCTTCAGTTTTTCAAATTAAAAGACTGATGTTAAAAGAAACCACGACTAACCCTGAGGCACTGTGTTAAAAGACACTTTTGAAATTATTCCTGGAGACTTTTCACAAAACCCTTTCATTTGCACGTTGTTATTTCTTGCATTTTGGTCGAGGAAACAATTCAAATATCTGTTGTAAATAATATTTAAAGGGAAGTTGGTGCTCATTGGTCTTTGTCAGCAATTAGACCTACATTTTTAAGATGGATGGATTCACTCTTTAAGATTCCATAGTAGTAAAAATAAGACTTTCCTGTCATGGTGTAAATGAGCAAAATAAGTTCTATGAACAAACTACATCAGCGAGGCATTACATACTGAAAAGAAGAAAACAAAATATATCTGAAATAGCCTGGTATTGCGGAAAGACCATCTGGCCTGAATGAGAAAGTGATAGACGCAGTCTCAGCTCTTCACTGCAGGAGACGTAACCTTCCTGTTCCTCAATCATACAAGAAAGATAAACACATATGGCAGTGCTTTCCAGGAGGAAGAAGATCGCAGTTGATCATGGATAATAAGTAAGTTGCTTCACCGATACTAGTTTTTTGTTTTTTTTTTTAAAGAATTGTTAATATAGGCCCTCCCATGTGGGGCAATGAGTTAAAGCATAGCACTAAGAAACTAAAGCCACTTCAGCATGAGTTCGATCCCTGCCCGGTTGCTGACCCACATGACGAGGCAGACCTCTCCTGACCCGCCCGCTGTTCCCCTCAGCAGTGTACTTCATCAGTCTGCCGCTCTGTTCCCCACTCTGTCTTTGGTGAATCCTTTCACCACCCCTGCACCTCTGCGCCTGTATG
>NW_004567119.1:14363567-14393506 GCF_000260355.1 Condylura cristata | reverse complement strand
AGCACAGCACTGAGAAGCTAAAGCTACTTCCGCATGAGTTTGATTCCCATCTGCCCCGGAGGTGACTACATGGTGCGGCAGACCTCTCCTGACCCGCCCACTGCTCCCCCAAGCAGTATATTTCAGTAAATCCCCCTGTTCAGCTTCCCACAGTGTCTCCGGTGAATCTTCTCATCCCCTTGACCTCTGGCCTACATCCTAGCTCTTCTACATAATTTTTGTGTGACTATGAAGAACAAAGGGAAAAAAAAAAAAAACTACGTCTTGAGATGCTTGTCACTTCTTGGATAATAGGTCACGTTTATTAACTTATTTGTTCCCCAAACAGAAATGCTTTCAAAAAGTTAGAAAGTAAAAACATTATCAGAGACATATATCAAACTTTTCTCCCTAATTTTTAAAATAACAGAATGTTATTCATAAGTGAATGGAAGAGTTGCTGATGATTTCATTATTTCAGGAATCTAGTTCGATCTCCCCCAAATCTGCCTCTGAACTAAATCCTGTAATTTCAGATGAAGCTTCAATTGCTTTCCCTTGATGTCTCTATTCCTTATTACGGCATTTTCTTTTCCAAAGTTGAACTCCTTCTGGTTTATAATGATTTTGAGTTCAAATACTACCTTATTTTTTCAAATCCACTGTGCTATATGAATATTGTAGTCCAATTATTATTAAGTCAACTAGTATTTAATATACTATATTTGATTTCACAACAAATCTGTCATATCATATACATGTATGTATGTATGTATGTATGTATGAATGGATATATTGATTTTTATACTATATTTTAGTTGAACATTCATCGTAGAAACTACTACATTTTCATGTATGTTTTTAAACCATGGGCCACACTTGTTTTGACTTGTCCTGCATTTACTAATCTTTACATTTTGCTGATAGTAGTCTTTATATAACAATTCTTCATCTTTTTTCCTGTGTTATTTATATTTTCTTCCAATAAAGTAAAACTATATTTCGAGGTAACACAGGGGCGTCATTATATGATTTGTTTCATGACATAGCTATTTTTTTCAAATTGGGTTAGTTTTTCAAGGTTCATAGTAAAACTAGCGAGATAAGGTTTTTAATTTAAAAAAACCTATGCTACAAAATAATGCTTCACAAAAATATCTCACTTAAACTCATTTTAAACTGTAATTTAATTGAATTTATAGCTGATCATTCTAAGTATCAGAAAAATCAATTTACACGGTAAATTCAAATCACATTTCCCTTTCCACACATCTTAGAGTTCTTTCTTCATATTTTCAACTATCATACCATCCATGATAGATAAAAGTTTTTATAATTTCCCCAAGTTTCAGTTATAGGTTCATTTATAATGAGTGAGTTTGGAAGGAAAGTTATAGATTCACTCATAATGAGTGAGTTTGGAAGGAAAGTTAATTTCTTGAAAGGAGGAAGGGGCCCTCAAAAAGTTTATTCCCTAAATTCAAAATATCTAGCCTAGTCATAATTTAAGAATCATTTTATATTTCAAGCCAATGATTTAAATTATGAGCTGTCTGTGTTATTTTAACTTCACTAGGAAAATTTGATTCAACTAGTATTTAATGAGCCTTCTATAATCTACTAATGTGTTTGATAAGAATAAGCATGTAGCCTAATTAACAAGAAAGTATCCATTGTAAAATGTCTAAAAAGGAGAGATCAATCAAAAGTAAAAGTGAAAATCTCTCAGAATTGTATTGCTGATGTACAGCAACTAAATAATTGGAATATATCTTCCAAAGAAATTTTTCTGATGCATATAGGGCACTTTTAAAATTATTGTAATGTCAAAGAAACTTTGCCCACATGAGTTGTTTTTAAAAAATACTTATTTCTTCATTTTAAGACAGACTAATCACATCATCAACTACCATTGATAACATGTTCTGTAAAAAGATATTCTCCTAAAGAAAGAGTAATATGTTTTCCATTTGTAAATATCTTTTAATGTTTAAAAAAATACAACTGGATTCTCATATTAGATCTATATATTATGTCCTTACAAACATATGCAATCCCCAAAATGCCAAGTATTTGGGTAGTCTGGATACCATTCTTTAAAATCACTCTTAAAATTAGCAAATGGTGTTTTGAAAGGAGAATTGTAATGTAGAATATAAAATCATATAAATTAATTTTCAATTCCATGTTCCACTAAATATACACTGTGCTATCTTGTGCTGCAAATGGAACTTTTACATGTACAATTTGTAATATTCTACATCAGTCACTTGGAAAGTATCAGTTCTCTGAGTTAAGCAGATCTCCCAAATGTTGATGTATCTTGTTACATGATATCAAAATTGTGCATTTCTTAATAGTGCCCCTCATTATTGCCATTGTGACAAACTCACACTGGCAGATATAATGTTTCCAAAATTATCTTTTTAGCTTAAAAGTTTGAATATTATAATTGGTCCCCAAAACTGTCAGTTGTTTTTCTTATGGCCAGGACACAAGCAAATAACCAAGAGTTTCGGTCAATTTTTATTTGTTTGTTTGTTTCACAAAGTACAAGATGATACCTACTTAAGACTGATTCCAAAAGTAGTAATTTCTTACTATTTTATGATAGTCAAGCTTTTTTATTTACACACACAAGAACTGGGGTATAAGCCAGTGGTGCCGGGATTGAGAGGATCCACCAGACAGAGTGGGAAGCAGAATAGGCAAATCTACTAACATGCACTGCTGAGGGAAGCAGCAGACAAGAGACGTCTGCTGTGCCAGGTGGGTCAGCTCCCTGGCCTAGGATCGAACTCATGCTGCAGTGGCTGCTGACAGCTTCCTCAAGTTGTGCTTATCCCCTTGCACCACCAGAGAGGTCCTTTTTTCTTTTTTTCTTTAATTCTGATAAATGTGTGATGGGGGTGAAGACAAAGACTGTAAGTCCTGCAGTTTGATGCCAACACATCAATTCATGCTAAGGGATCTTTTTACAGCATCAGTTAGTACAATGCCCACAAAATAAAAGGCAAACAATGTCTTGATATTAGTCTATTTTCAAGTTGAAATCCATGGACCTCGTTGAACCTCCTAGGACCGCAGGAATTCCCAGGAGCCTGAGATTGCCCTGGAGAATGACCGGATAGAATGCAAGATATCTGCCATTACGCTCTTACAGGTAGTATTACTCTTAACATGAATGAATATCAATTTTCCACTGAATGTTCATATCAAGACTTATATAAAGCCAGAAAAATAATCTTAGTAAATGGACATTTCATTGTAGTAGTCTCTGTTTTATTAGCAGGACTACTGAAAGGCCATCCATCTCTGCTTTTTCTTCTTTATTACAAAGATACTCATCTTTCCTGGCTGTGCAATCACTCGTGTCAGTGAGCACTGGGCTGTGAATACCGCAAAAAGTGAAGTTAAAGTAAGAAGGAAAAATAGTATTATGGGAATAAAATAATCCCTAAGGCAAAGTTTTACACTAAATACAAGCCAATGAAAATGCTTTTTTTTTTTCTATAAGTGAACAAAGAGTAAATGAATTTATTGGAAGAAATGTTCTTAAAAAAAAAACAAACTAGGTATGAGTCTGTATTGTATTTTATTTGGCTTTTCCTGCTCAGAACAGTAGTATGATAGGACTTCTCTTATAATAAGCCTCTCTGTCAGATAATTTTTTAAAAATGATTTATGTATGTATGTAGAACTGGGGTATAGGCCAGAGGTGAGGGGGTGAGAGGATGCACCAAAGACACGTGGGGAGCAGAATAGGCAGATTGCCAAGTACATTGCTGAGGGGAGTAGCTGGTGATACAGAAGAGGTCTGCCGAGCCATGTGGGTCACCTCCTTGGCCAGGGATCGAACTTGTGCTGAAGCAGCTGCCTCTAGCTTTGAAGTGTTGCACTTTAACCCTTTGTACCACCAGGGAGGGCCCTCTGTCAGGCAATTTTTTAAAGGCTGCACATTCCTTTTAGGATGTTTTCCATGCCATGATTCTTTTCTATCATTCTCCATATCTCGTTGGACATGCCTTGAATGTGACGGGCTCTCCTATATGACTGCATTCTTTCATGGAGGGTTTGGTGGTGGTGGGTGTAGAATAAGGACAGGCCTCCGAGAAAGTGTCGCCCCTATGCCTCTGAAGCACATGGCAGAGGTGGTGGAAATCAATGTTACCTCAACTTTAAAAAATGTTTTAATTATAAAATGGAAAGGTATATCAGGTTTTTTTGATAGGTGCCATAATGTATCCAATCCAGGTCATGGAGGAAACTAAATTTCTATTTCCTTTTGTAAAATTCTACTCAGTCACACTCTCCAACCCCTTAAAAAAAAAAAAGTGAAAGGAAGAAAATGAAGTGGGGGGTGGTGAGAAGAAGATAAGCCAACACCACTGGAAGGTGGGAGCCTGTTCTCGATGGACTTTTGGCAACTGCTAATATCCTAAGATTTCCCTGGGATCTTAGTTTTGAAATAAGTTAAGCTTTTGTTATTTTATAAAAGAATGCTGAAAGGCATCTTCTTGATACTTCAAAATGATCCTTCCATTTTCATTAGCGTTAGTTTTGCTGGGGAATAAGGAGTCCTTCTCAGTTTCATCGCAGGTTTAATTTGGGAGTGGAGGTGTCCAGAGGTACTTGATATTTTGATCTCTTTAGCCTTTGCTATCGATTTGGATCTTGTAAACATTTGAAGGTACAGGGCACCTTGAAATCTTCAAAAGGGATTCAATATCATTTTAGAATAGATGAGAAGTGTTTCTAGATATGTATTGAACATAGTAATTACCCAGGTGACTCCACATTTTATACTCCATTTCTGCTCTCGCTTTAGCTCTTACCCAAGCTGCACCCTGTACCTCATGACAGAATAGAGCACAGACCCAAGTTCTCGTTCCAAAGTCTTTAGTTTCTTGAAATAAAATAATTTGCTTTAAATTCAGGTGTGTATGAACTCAGTACGACTCCTCACTAAGTAAAACATTGTTAATAAAGGGTTCCATGTTTTAATTTTACTTATTCCATGGAACAACCGCTTTTCTCAAGGAATATAGTTCTGAAGCAGACATAATTGCGTCTGAAACATAAAACTTGACGCTCTAATTGTTTAAAAAGTGGAGCCATTTGCCTTTGATTTGTGGAATGCAGTGATCCTTGGCACTGCCATTAATGTGAGGTCACTAATTCCAGTTTAAGGGGAATTGCATGATGGTAGCTTAAAAATTATCTACAGATCAAAGCAGTCAGTTCTGGCAATATGAATGATCAGTGATTATCTTAACTAGACAAGGCCAAAGTACATGCCCTCTGCTCTACTCCTCAGTGCCGAAACCATAAAAAAAATACAACATATAAATAATTATTTACAATGAAAACAGGTTCTCTTGTAAGAATTCTCCTTCATATATGAAATGTCTTCTAGTTCTAATGAGTCTATAATTTCACACAATCTAAAATTATTTCAAAGTCCCAAACACACTGGGGAGGATTAGAATGTTCCAGAAAGCTTTCACAACACAGGAGAACTTCAACTTTTTGTCTAAGCTCCCTTTAAAAATAACATAAATAGGAAAGTTTCCCCCAGTTTTATGGAGGTATGTTTGACAAAAATTATATGAATTTAGGTTTTACTAAGCCTTTGATTTATCAGAGAAGAATTTGAAGAATTTTCCATTTAGGAAGTGCACAGGGAATTTAAAATGGCTTTGGAGGTTCACAAAGTCCCTCCCTAGATTGAAGACTCCTGAGGGCAATTTCTTATCCTTTGGCACAGTATCAAGGTTAGAGAAGGTACTGGAAATATTTGTGGAAGGAAAGAGAAGAAGGAATATTGACGGGGGGGGGGGGCGGTGAGTTTGTTATCACACAACCCCACAAATACATGAAGTGAAAGGAAGACTACAATATAGGCAGAATTTAGACTTTATAAGATAATAACAAACCATTTGTGCATAGAGTAATAGAAGCATAGCTCAGGCATCTCTGCCTTGTAATGTAGTTGGTCCTAACAGCTTCTTCCAGATCAGAGCTAAGACCATCTGCACAACTCACCAACCCTGTTTGTGACCTCTGATAACTCTGCTTCAAATCCACCTCCTGTGCAGACCTCTGCCTGTGCCACCTTTTGGGTTTGAAACCAACAATTCCCTTTAAATCAGAACTGTCTTGTGTTTCCCCTTTGAGTGGATAGCTCTGATCTCAGCTTCCCCCTCAGTGCTCACAAGAACCGCAAATGCTCAGCCAGATGGCCTCCAGCCCACAGTGCAGCCTGCATGCTGGTCACGCTCCTCTTCCCAGCTTCATGTAACAAGCCCTGCTGCGTGGCTACACACCGGCCCCATGTTAGGAGTCGCCATCCCTTGGATCCTAGGTACACCCTTCAGTGAGTTCTGCTCAGCGTGTTCTGGGCATCTTACTAATTTAGAGCCACAGCCACGGTTCGTTTCTTCTACTCTCACATTTACACAAAATACAACAGTCTTTCCTGGTTTCATCCATCACAATGATCTCGGCATTTTGTAAATCCATGTTCTACCTATATTTAGGGACATGCAGCTGCAGCTCCGAATCTTTAGTGGCTCCTAGTATATTTATAATGTGCTGGGAACAGATGACTCTGGGGTTGTTTCCTCAGAGGACTTGGAACAAAGCCACAGGAAACGCACCTGGAGAATGCTTGCTGACTCTGGAGAAACACTGAGCCCTCGGTTGGTCAATGTTACAAAAAGTTGCCTGATAAATCCTAAGTAGCAAAGACCTCCAGCTTTATCTAGATGAGGCAGAATAAATGGCATTGCCAAGAAAATAAATCAAAGTATAATTAATAGCATTGCAAATTATAATTACATAATTAGTTTTCTGTGTTTTTATTAGCTGTATAATAAAAATACAGAACTCCAATTCCAAAGTAAAGCAAAGAAAGAAATTAAAATTTAAATTGTATATATTTTCTATGAAAGTATGAGAATTTCCCCTAATTCATTAAAGGAAATAAGAGCATTCTAAAAACAATAATTATAAAATATTTTGGGGGCAAAAAATATCAGCCCTTAGGCCAGGAGTGACAATTTCCACAAAATTAGGAAAAGACCATTAGTCTTATCAGCTATAGACAATAAGTCCACATTTCTTTCCCCCTACCCTCTTTATAGCCAATAAAATTTAACTCCTTTGTTTTTAATCCTGGTCCCCCAAACTTACATAAACTAATTTTCCTTTATTACTAAAAGAGATACATTTGCTTTATCTCCTACTTCCTTGCTATTCAATGTGCAAATAATGCCTGAAGTCGAATAAATCTGATGTCTCACCTCAGATGCCTGAAGTCATTATCTGATTTAAGCACATTGAGTAATAAAATGAGGTCACATCTGATGAAAATAATAGACCAGGAAAAAAATTAAGTTATGACAAGTCTCATAGTTGAGATCCTTACATAGAAAAAAAAAAAGTTTTATTTATTTCATTTATTTATTTATTTATTTATTTATTTTTGTCTCTCAGGGAATTTAAAGAAAGGAGATTTAAACCCAGTGGTAAAAAATTCAGGCAGATGTAAGACAAAACTTTTTGACAAGAGTTATTTTATAACTGAGTTGGCTATCTGAACAGGTCTTGAAATCTTGCTCCTATGAAGCATCTTCAAAAGATTGGCAACTTTACCTTTGCTATTCAGCATGACATCACCTTGGGGTCCAAAGTCCAGGCATTTTATTATTGCATTTCATTTTAGTCACCTTGTCTCTACTCAAATAACAAAGCTTCTTAAACTTAAATTTTAGAAAGTTATTGGGTTTTAACAGTTCCTCCCCAGGAACCTATACCCAGGAGATTCGGAAAGCACACTTAACCAGGGAGGCGTCCCTGCCTCTGAACAATGGCGTGGAACCCACGCTGTTATCACTCAGATAAGGAAAAGGGGGAGCAGGGAGGTTTTTCACAGGAGAAGAAGTGTTCATTCCACAGACAGAGATTGAACCTGGCACCCTAAATAAACCCTGGATTATATGATGCCACCTAATTCTTATTTGGGGGAAAAATAGCTGCACTTGGAGATTGCAGGAAGAATCACAGCTTTGCTGAAAGGTCTGGTGTAATCAAGAGGTCACTTAACTCACTATGCTACCTTTTGTGTATGAAAGTCTCACTTCATTCACTGTGAAGATGAGATGCCTGTTTTGTTCATCAGAGAAATGAGTGGCACAAAATATAAACTTTCCGAAAGTGATAATCCCTCTGGTATCATGTCAACAAAAAAGATCATGTGTTGGCCAAGCTTTGTAACAGTCCAGAAAAGAAAAGATGCATTTCATATTTCCCTCCTTGGAGAGATGTCGACCACACCATCACTACAGGCTAGGCCAGCACAGCCATGATCTCCTGAAGCTCAGAATAGAAACGTTTCGATGTCAAAGATGAATTGTTGAGAAAGTAGTTTGAGTACTACGTAAGGGATAAAGTTTGGAAGTTCCAAATTCTCATTTATATAGGGCAATTAATAGCACAACAGATTTCAACTCCCTCTAAGCTTAAAAACCAGTTGCCTGAGATACTTCTAGAAAGTTGTTCATGTAACAGGGTGAACCCAAGAAGAGGGAAGGTTCCAGGTTCCCTGCCCCACCCAGAAGGAGGTAGAGCTAAGCAGAGAAGAGAGGAATCTGGAGAGGAAGCAAGCAGGATGGAGGCCAGGAGGAGACCTGAGGAAGACACATGGAGCAGAGACATGTGAAGAAACAGCTCTTGTTTCTTGGCCCTGGACTGGTTGAAATAGACGTGAGTGAGAGACCTGTGGAAAGGAGGTTGACTATGGCAGCGTTCATCTTGCTTTTGATGTTGCTCTTTTCCCTCCAGAGTTGTCTGGCCATTTCTGACCTTTTTTCATGGGTCCCTGCCAAAAGATGTTTTAGGCTTGTGGCGGGCTTTCAAGCCTTGTTTTGGGCCAATCCCTTTTGGGTACCACAAGGGGCTTGGTAACTTTGGGTGTTTGATTTAGAAAGTATATTCTTTGTTTTCTGTATTGCACACTCAGTGTTTTAAAGTTCCTTTCCATTAAAGGTCTTATATGTTTTATCTTGATGCGGTAGATGGCAGGACCTATTTAGAGCAGGCAGGTTTGGGGTTAGTGGTGCCTCTCTCCCTGCTCTGTAACGTTCACACTGAACAAATCTGTGCAAGCATTCTCCCCCCAAAAGACAAACCCAAATTCATGCAAAGACATTGTCATTCTAAAATGATGTTGTGTATGTATAAACAGTATTTGTTTTTTCCCTTTGAATATTTTCACTGACGTACACTTTGATGAAGCTAAGAAGTTAGAGGATTAAAATCTTTTTATTGCTTTATCATTTACCTTTCCTTCTAAGATTGATGTGAACCTTGAATAGGCATATGTATATATTTTTTAAAGATTTATTTATTTATTCATACAGAACTGGAGTACAGGCCAGAGGCTCAGGGCGGTGAGAAGCTTCACCCGAGACAGAGTGGAGAACAGAACAGGCTGATCAACGACGTACACTGCTGAGGGGAGCAGCGGGCAGGCCAGGAGAGGTCTGCCGCGCCATATGGTCACCTCTGGGGCAGGCAGGAATCGAACTCATGCGGAAGCGGCCTCAGATTCTCAATGCTGTGCTTTAACCCGCTGCGCCACCAGGGAGGGCCGGCATATGTATATTTTTTAAAGATTATTTATGCATACAGAACTGGGGTACAGGCCAGAGGTGCAGGGTGGTGAGAGGATTCACCAGACAGAGTGGGGAGCAGAACAGGCAGATCGACCAAGTACACTGCTGAGGGGAGCAGTGAGAGGGTCAGGAGAGGTCTGCCAGCCATGTGGATCACCTGCCTGTGAGGGGATCGAACTCATGCTGAAGTGGCTGTAGCTTCCTAGCGCTATGCTTTAACCCGCTGCTCCACCAGGGAGGGCCGAATAGGCACATATTAAATAAACCTTAGACTGCTTGCTATGGCTTAAAAAGTGTTTGCCCCCTGCTGATCGCTCTAGCTTCTATCTCCTGCTCTCTCACTATGCACAGCCACTCTAACTTCCCCAGAGGACAGTCACACCAAGGCTTTTCTCCCCAATGTGTTTTGTACTTCCTGTACTCTCTGAGATGCTCAGATCTTGTCTCCTCCAAGAGCACACCTAACAGTCTTCATTAGTCCCTCCATCACATGTCCCTACTGATTTTCTGTGAGCGCACACCCCAATCCATATGATCACTTTCCTGACTACTGATTTATTATCACTCTCCCTATTGTATGAGCACATTCTATGCCTTTCAAATCCTCCTCACCAATCTCCCCTCACGACTGGAATCGTCCTTGGCAGGAGACAAAACAATAAGTGCTGTTAAGCCCTCATAAAGGCCATTTCTACCCCAACGGCAAATAGTGTGCACTTGAGGCTCAGGTCCACACAGGGACCAGCTGCTCCTTTCTCTTCTTTGACACTTTGTCCTTCCCAGGTGGCAACACACACGTGGAAAAAGCCTACAACATGCTCCTAAAAAATGAAGACTTGCACTCCTCAAAGATGCTCCAGTGCTTTAGAACGTTCTCATTTGAGGCTGTTCATCAAGAAATAAACATAAAATAAAATGCATTGCCCTTCAGTTGTGCCATCATGAAATTGAATTTGTGGGGAAGGCCTTTTCATTTCCTTCCATTCTTTTCCTCAGAAGCTTAAAGTAATGTCAGTTACTTATCCTTTCATGAAAATCCAAGGCACTTTATCAGCATAAGTACAAACATTTCAGAGATAAGTGAAATTCTTTCCATTCTTTCAGATGACCAAAGTAAATAGAATGCTATTTGAATTGCTAAAACTAGTTCAAATCAAACACAGTCAGTTCTCATTATTCTTGAATTTTGTTTTTGCAAATTTACCTCCTCACTACAATTTACTTTTAACCACCAAATCAATACTTGCTTCCTCTTGACAGTCACTCTCAAATGGGCAGAACAGTTGCCAGGTATTCACTTTCCCAGCAGAGGTCTAGCAAGACAACACTACTTGCTTGAGTCCACTCCTTACTGCACAAAGTGTCTTTTACAGTTTATTTTGTGCCAAATTTCTTGCATTGTCCCTTTTTTTCCCCTAATTCTGTGGCTTAAAATGATGATCTCAAGCATAATACTGAAGGTCTGTCTACTGTTACTAGGTGCAAGAAGGTTAGAATGTGATTTACAGAGAAAATGCTTGTGTTAATATGAGTTCCGGTGCTGTTCAGTGTTAGTAAATCAACATTACACATTAAGACAGAAAAAAGTTAATGAAAATGTCATACTCAGAGCTTCACAAGAGTCTATTTTCCCCAGTGACTCGATAGTCACCAATACACTAATTCTCAGCACTAACTCATTAATTGCTCATAGCAATTTTACAGGTGGTGACTAAAGAGAAATCAGCTATAGATACATTTCAGGGAAAAAGTATTAAACTCTTCCAAAGAGTTATATGAGACTAGCAATGTCACAGCTACCTCTTTCCTCAGACTTCTGTCTCATCTAGTAGTTCCCTTTCTTGTATGTAATTCTGCATCATCCTCTCCTCTTTGCAGTAGTTCTCTACAACCTGCATATATAACTTTGATCTTTGCTATCGTTCTTTTGAGAGAGTCTTTGTATTGTCAACAAGTTGAGTGTTTTTGATACTGCATTTTAGGAAAAATGCTTTTAAGTTTTGAATGTGAAGATTTTCCCCGCAACAGTGGATTTCAGTCAATCTTCCTGTCCTGTGCCCTACTCTGTCTCTGGTGAATCTTCTCACCCCCACACCTCTGGCTGACACCCCGGTTCTTGTATGCATAAATAAATAAAATAAATCTTTTTTAAAAATAGCAGAAACAGGAACATATAGGCTGAAGGAATGCTCTGAAATCTGAATTTGCTTAAGAAAATTAAAAGTAGATAGAACACTAATGCAAACTTTGAGGTTTTCAATTTTTAGGGGAAAAAATTGTAATACATTTAGATGCAAGTGTAAGTATCTTAAACAAGGAGAAGTAATCACTGAAAGAGAACAGGGTCTGTGTTCCATGAAGGGGTTTTCTAAAATCAAATTACCCCTGCATCTACTTCATTCTGTTCTGCTATGATATCAGCACACTCTTTAACAGAGTTTAGTGCTCCATCACCCAGTTTTAGTAAAGTGTCCTCGAATGATTTTTTCTTACTTCCCCAGCTTTTATGAGTGGGGAAGAAATAAAACTAAGGCAATATTCAAAAGTTTATACATTGTCAACACAAACAAATTATGAACACTGGTAGTTCTGCTGATTGAAATTTATTTTTATTTTCACCCAGGTAAAACATGTCTATTCCACAAAACATATACAGATCCATAATGTAGATGATTAGAGTCTTGCAGAAACTTCAAGAAATATATTTTATAAAATTGTTATCTTGAAAATCAAAGCCCCTTAATCTTGAAAATTAAAATAGAAAGATTTTCTTGAAATTTAAACTCTTTCTATTTTAATTTTCATGGCAAGTCAATGAATTAGAAAACACACTTTGGGACCTTTGTTCATCTTTTGTCCACATGTAGTGCAGAATTCCACAAATATAATGGTTATGGCTTTATGAATCACCCTTAGCCAAATATAATGCTTAGCCAAATATACAGAACATGCCATGTACCCAAACAGCAAACTCAAAAGTATTTATGGATGCAATGTATATATTTTAAAATATTTATTTATGCATACAGAACCAGGGTACAGGCCAGAGGTGCAGGGGCAGTGAGAGGGTTCACCAAAGACAGAGGGGGAGCAGAATAGGCTGACTGACAAAGTACACTGCTGAGGGGAGCAGTGGGTGGGTCAGGAGAGGTCTGCTGCACCATGTGGGTTACGTACGGGGATCGAACTCATGCTGAAGTGGCTTTAGCTTCTTAGTGCTGTGCTTCAACCCTTTGTGCCACCAGGGAGGGCCCGCAATGTACACTTTAATGTATTATTTGCTATTTCAGTTTAAGTTCAATGTATACCATAAATAGCCCGGTAATTGTCTTCAGAGAGCACACATAGCTAGTTTTTAAGACAAACTGAGGATGATTCTATATTTAGTAATAAAACCATGAATATCTATCTAGATGAATTTATTATTATTGCATACGAAATGTAGTTTTTATTTTAATATTCTATATGTGAACACGTATGAGTTGCTATAGTAAGTTAACTTCAAATTGAAGTCACAAGCATAACCCACCACTTAAACCCTGGTTCAGGTTAAGAAAACTAGAAGTCCATTTAAGGGATGCTAGTGCTTGCCGTAAGTCAAAGAACATAACAAAATCCTTTATTTATCCCGTTAGGCTCAGTTACTGTTCAAAATCTGACATCCTCATTTATTGATCTGAGACCCAGTGACACAAATGCACAATTTGTAAGAACAGCGCTGTTCAGGAAACAAATGTCTTGCATAACTTTACATGCTTTGCCTATTACAGACCCTTAATTTTGTTTAATTCATTTAACTTGCTAAGGAATCATTTACTGAAAAAGAAAAGTTAACATTATTTCAAATCAATGATGGAAAAAAGTGAAAGTTTACAAATATTTCTTGACAATCAGATAAACTTAAAAAGAAAATGTAAAACATCACTATTGTACCAAATAAATCCAGATGAATCAAGGATTTATTTGGATTTCTTTTTTGTTGAGATAATTTTGTTATGTAACTCTGAATATGATTCAGAGATATAGAAACACAAAGACTCATTCTGAATCCTGGAACAAAAATAGGATGGATATTATGGAAAACAACAGAGTCCTATTCTTTAAAACATTCTCAAATCTTCAAGATATTTCCAACAGAGCAGAATGGGCAGTGCCTCCCTTATTTATTCTGAGGAAGGAACTTGTGAGGAAGAGGACAATGGCCTAACTAACCAGCAGTAAGTAAGATGCAGAGCTGACCCCCAGGGGACCACACAACCTTGAACCATGCTTAATGTCACTTTATTCACAAGAAATACCTACCATAATTTTTATTTTCAGAAGTTTACTAATGATGCAATGTTAAATGGAAAGTTTCAATGTCCACATGTAAAGTTAACCAGAATCTAGGAATAACATTCAGTGCTTACTTTACTGTTTATGTGTTGAGTTTGGGAAAACAGGTTTGTAGAGACAAAATTATTGTCCCATTTTAAAATTCTTGTAATTGTGCCTACCCACCAGTTTTCTAAAAATTATTTTAAAAAGCATACTCTCTGGTATGTAGCTTGAAGTCTTGGATTACAGAAGCTTATTAATTTGAAAATTACATAGAGTTATGTTAGCCATCCTGAACTACATTTTCTTCTATCCTTTGAAATGCATGAGGCTAAGTATAAGTGACTAATATACTCTCAGGGGAATTGAAATCACTGAAATTTGCAACATTAATCACTATTATCATTTAAATCTGGCAATTACCTTATGAGGTAGGTATTATAATGACCCACATTTACAGACCCAGAAACAAGATTAGAGAGTTGAACGGATTCATACGAAGTCACACGACTAGTAAATGCTGGGGCCGTAATTTCAGACTGTTATTGAAACACAGCAGTTCCAAAACCAACTGAGGCTGGGAAGACCCTCGTCAGAGGGCAACAGACTGGGTTTCTGGAGGAGGGTCCCTCCACAAGCTATCCTTGCTTCAAACAAGTCACAGAAGCAACTCTCATAAACAAACATCTGCATTTATTTTCTCATTTAAACCCCCACTCGTACCAGCAGGCTTGATGAGGTAACTGCCTCTTCCTCCAAACAGTATGAAACACGTTTTGTGCCCTAAAACTACTTGAGACAATACAACACTTTGTCTAACTGTGCACATTCAAGAATCCAAATGTTATAGGTAGCCTAATTAAGTTTTATTTATTTAAATGAAAACAGTCAAGAGAACACAGGTTTTAGAACCAGGCGAGAAGGGATGAAAGAGCTCCAAATTGCTTGGATCCTAAATGTAAGAAATGACAGAGGGGAAAATGGAATAGCACTCAAGGATCAGCACATCCACTTTCAAAAGTCATTCATTACACATATCTTTAAGTGGCCTATGTGGTTTCCTTTGTTAGTCTCTTCTTAGTCATCAAATAGCATATGTCCTGATACACAAATGGGGTAGGCAAAAATTCCAAGAAACTAGAAGTATATGTTTCTCTGTGCTTTTCTTCTCATTGCAAGTACTTGTCAAGAATCTCAATATCCTACACAGGACATAATAATAAAAGGCACCTAGTTTATATGGATTTAAATGTGTCCACCAGTGTTCTTACTGAGTATCTTCAAAACAATACTATCATATACAATTCCTTTTACAAAGGTGGGGACTGAAATTTAAATATATAAAGCTGTTTGTTCAATGCAGCACATCTCCAAGTAGGACTAGAATTTGGTTCTAACTTCAGACTCTTACCCAATGCTATTTTGTCTCCCAACATATCAGGACTGCCAAGAGTCAGTTTTATTTGTTTTGTTTTGTTTTTTAATTTACATAGCTCAAAGACATGTTTATAATTGAGATGAAAACCCTTGATTTGTCTGTGGTCTGGGACATATAGATAAAGATTTATAGTCATTTTCATCAAAGAACTAAAGCTATAAAGTTCCTAGTAAAAGATGGAAAAAAATTTATATAATGTGAAAGTACTTGGGAATTATAAATCTCAATATCTTGAATATATTTACATATATAAGTAAAACTAAGACTGAACATTTTCTTTTTCCTCACAAACTTAAACAAAAATAAGAAATTATATGTACATACATAATATACACACAATGATATACACCTTTCAAGAAAAGCAAAACCCATACTTTCTTACTATCCCTAGAAATGTACACTTCCAGAACATTATTTACCAATGGCATGTGATGCAGAAAGATGCTTTTTAGGTTAAAGCTTTGGAAAGTCCCCTACTCTATAATTGTAGGAGTTGAAAACACACTGGTCCACTGAAAACACACAGGACCTTTAAATACCCCTAACTGAAAATAAGTAGCTTATATAAAGCCCTTGAGTAATATTTTTAAATGTTCCAAATTACCATCACTGAAGTGTATATGAAAATATTTTCAAACATATTCACCAAACCATAAACCACAGTCTTCACCATAATCCTTATTCTTCAGATTAAAAGTATTGATTGTGCTTTGCACTTCAAATAGTCCTTTAATGTATTTTTTAACAATTAATGGCAAAATTATATATTGTTTAAGAATTATATGAATTTTGTTAGTCTTCAAAAGTATGTTTAATATATTTCAACTATAGCTAGAACTGTCTAAATTATATGTATGTACATATTATATATATCTAATCTATATATATGCACATATTATGTGTGTGTGTGTGTGTGTGCTAAAGAAATAGAATATACTGTCATGGTCTAACATAATCTAAAAGAAAATTTTTTCTGTATTCTACATGAATCCCATCAGCATTTATCAAGCAGGTGTTGAGTTGCTACAACATCATGGACAGAAAGCAAAAGACAAAGTTTACTATGATAAATTGCATGTCCCTAGTGAAATTCAAAGTCTAGTAATATAATCAGTATTACATATTGTCATCTATATTGTTTTCCAAACTTTTCATTCAATGTTACCTAGGATGACTATTTTTGTCACCAACCCAAAATGATAAAAATCCATGACATCGTTAGTTTTTCCTAAGATGCAAATTTTTCTTTTTATCTTTTTGTCCATTGGAAGCAGTTAGTAGTTCACATTGACAAAATTAATATAAGAATCCACTGTTGGAGTAAATGCTTGTGTAGAATCATCATAGATTAGCAAACTAAACAAAAACCAAATCAAAAAGAAACACAGATGAAAAGTAGAACAAGAACAGGAAAAAGAAAAAAAAATATTTCTAGTCCCAGATGGCCAGCTGGTGAGTGTACAACACCAGTTATAAGGCCTGTTGTATTTTTCTTTGCTTCCCATGGGCCCTCTCCCACAGTTCAAAACTTCTGGCAATTCCACTATGTAATAAAGAGAAATAAATATTTATCCTTTTGGCCCCCAAAAAATATTTATTCAAAACACCTAGTCTGTTCTATTCATACATAAGAAATAAAAAAACAAGCAATCAAATGCTGACAGTCTTACTGCAATGGACTGAGCACTAATGCTAAAGAAATTATAAGATAAATGATAACTCTGAACCAGCCTAGTGCTACAAACCTGCACATCAGCAGTGAAAGCTTTATGGATAAAGAAAAAAACCTTTTCTTATGTTAAATTATGAAACTTGAGTTTGTGTGTTGAAGTTAGAAATGATTGACTAAGGTCATAATCTATTACAGGGATGAAGAATAGACTAATATTTCACTATATCATAATAATAAGCATAAATTACACTCCATTTATATAAACACATATCTAACATTTCCTTCAGTATGATTGAATATGTAGAATGACTAGATGAAAAGTCTTTTCATTTAAGGGGTGGTTCAATGAAATTTTATCAGAGGGAAAGTTCAGAGGACTGTACAAGTGAATGCCATAATATTTTGGTTGGATTTAATTTTACATGAAGGGTAAATAAGAATTATAGAAATATAATACCCTCTTTAAAGTATTTTAGATAGACTAAATTGTAGAGGTTTTTTTTTTTTTTTAATTCAACGCAGCTGGTGTTCATGATTTTAGTTCTGAAAAATCAGGAGACAACATAGGTATTAGTATAATATGCCCATAAATAAACTATTTAAAAGGTAACATTCTGAGAACAATTCCAAGAATAAAACTGTAAGGGGTGCATATATCATTTGTTTGAGAAATGTTAACAGATATGAAAATTAATATGATCTGAGATATAAAGGTTATTTATAAATTAATTTCCAATAATGAATTCCAAGTTCCCCAAACCTGTATGTTCTGTTGAAGACACTTATTAATGATATGACTAAATTTAAAAGTCTTTAACCTTAAGGTGCAAATTAATAGCATGTTTTGGATGACTTTTTTGATAGTAAGTTAATTACTATATAAAAAATGATATTTTAATACTTGTTTTTGTTTCACTTTTGCTGAAGCAAATTATCAATAGACTGAAAATAGGGCAAATATAAAATTTTGGAAAACAAATTGTACAGATAGATGGGCTGTATAAAAGAAATACCAAAAAGCATGCGTATGAAAAAAATCACACACATATCAGTACAAATATAATTGGTTCACAGCAAGAAACTATGTCCCTAAATTCATCATTCCAATATATTCCTAAGGAAAATATTTTTGTTTATCTTTTAAGATTTGGCACTTTTTATTTATTTATTTTTTTAACTTAAAGAATTAAAATACAATTATTGCATAAAATTTACTGGGGGGGAAGAGAGACTAAGACAAATCTCTGACCATTCTACGAATATGCTTAGTCATATTTTGTTACTAAAATCCAAAACTAAAATGGAAGCTGGGCACACCCATAACTGTCGAGTCAATTATAATGGAACCCTGTTTTCTAACAACTTGCAACATGGTTTTGCATTATCCTTACAATCAATTGGCATTTAAAATCCTTTTAAAAGTGTTTCTTGTACAAACCATTTATGAAATCATTTAAATATAGTTCAGGGTAGCATTAGGGATAAAAATAATCACGTTGAACATATCTAGTTTTTAGATGAAAATGAAAAACATGCTACACCACTAACTGCTATGTGAGATAAATACCCAGTAAATTATGTTTGAAATCCAAACACAGAGCAGAATCAACATTCTTACTATAAAAAGTATCTTCCTATGATAAGAAAACTTCTATAAAAGAAAATGTTTTTAGGGACCTCCCTGGTGGCGCAGCAGGTTAAAGCACAGCACTAAGCTAAAACCAATTCAGAATAAGTTAGATCCCCAAGGCCTGGGGGTGATCCCACATGATGAGGCAGATCTCTCCTGATCAGCCCCCTGCTCCCCTCAGCAGTGTACTTTATCGACCTGCCTATTCTGCTCCTCACTCCTTCTCTGATGAAACCTCTAACCGCCCCTGTACCTCTGGCCCGTACCCCAGTTCTGTATGCATAAATAAATAAATCTTTAATTAAAAAAAAGTAAATGTTTTTAATCGCTTAAAATATCAGTGAGTGCCAGAACTAAACTTTTATAATTTAAAATTATCAAAAATGATTTTTTAAAAAAGCCTAAGTTGAACAATACCCTTCTAACCATCACCACTATAAGAACTGCATTTTTTTTCTTCAAATTATCGAAATTACGTTGAAAAACATTTTGTTGTTTGGAAATTTAAAAATCGGGATGATTTTGAAGTTTTAACTTTGAACTTAACTAATTTTCCTATTGAGCAAATAAGTCATGCAAGAGATTGGTCAATTTGCTATCCCTATCATTACAGAAAAACTAAAAAATTTTGACAGAAAACTACTAATAGGAAAAAGGTTACTATATTATAGTATGTGGATGATCTTCAATAGAATCCAGTTTAAAAAAAGAAAGAAGTATAATTACCCAGTGGACATTAACAACCTAAAAATGTCTACAACTGTTAATACAAGATTTTAGTTCTGTGTAATATATCTCCTACTCATGTAAAAGAAAAGGTAATTCTCTATTTTAATTTATATTTTATTTCTTTTATTAGCATTTGTTCCTCAAATTATTGACATTTTAAAAGGGAAGAAAAGGAAGCAGATAGAGAAGAGGGGGTGAGAAATGGCATCTTTAAAAACTCATTTATACAGCAACATATGCTGGAATAATTAATAAGTAACTGCTCTTTTTCAGTAGTTTGAAAATTTCTCTGACTCTGGGAAGTTAGTAAAGTGTTGTTGGGAGAGCAATTGAGAGGTTCTGAGATCTGGCGTGAATCAGCATTCTCCTGCTGAAATGTCACAGTGAGTGACCCTACCACTTTAAAGCCTGGAGATAAAGGAAAATCTCCTACACCCATTGAGTCAGCAGAATGAAGCTTGCAGATTCCCCAAAGTGAAGATCATGAGAAGAAATTCTTATTAATACAAAGCTTCTACACTTTCAATAAGTAATTTTTATTTACATATTTAGTTTCTCTAATCCTAAAATGGAGTATTCCAGCCAAAATCATGGTGTGATTTCTGTTTAGTACGAAAAGCCATTTTCTAAGATTCTCTTGTGTGAGATGAAATATAGAAGTATAATTAGAATAATTTCAATGACAATTTCATTTTTTATATACAAGGAGCTTCTTCCTTTGTAACATTTGACTGAGTGTAACTGAATATCTACATCACAAGGTTGTAAGGTATTGTGTTCTAGTATTTGTGTTCATGATTTTCTTCATGCCATGAATAGCATCATCAATTAATAGCATCCAAGTTGATAATAGTTTCATTAAATATTTACATATACTAAAGTTGGTTACTCCAGGTTCAGCAATTACCTTAAAAAAAGACAAAACATGACAATCCATCTATAATTATTTAAAATTTATAATTATAAATGTAAATGTCTATATATGTACATATGTACATATATGGAGAGCTACATTAATGTGAAGTGTAAGAAAGGTTTAACAAACATTAAGTAATTTGATGAGCACAGATACACAATCTCAAAAATTCATGACTACAGTTCAATAGGAAATACACCCTAAAGTGGTTATCTGGACATTCAAGTTAAAAAGATGAAAAAATATAATTTTAGAATTCTCTCTTTCAAGAGAATTTATAAGCAATCTTTATGAATCAGATTTTTCAGGATATTTAAGATAAACCATATTTTATAATTAAAGTCAAATGCACTTTTCTTAAAAGACATTGGGGATTATTTTTCAACCATAGCATTTTAAAAGAATTTTTTAAAAGGTGACAATTATGTAATTTTTTTTCAATTTCTCTAAGTAAATTTGTTTACAATGTTTCAAAAGGTATTCCGTGTGCGCAACAGTTTTACACAGAACGATATTTTCTCCAACATCTCCATCTGCTGGTTTAGAGGAAAAGTAGATTTTTATCTGCTGTTTCTTTAAATTTAATATTTTAATAATTTTATGGAATTAAATATAAAATAGTTAAACTGTTTTTAAATAGAATAACTATTTGTCAAAGTCACTCATCATAATAGGAAGATCATGAAAAATAAATTTAATATTTAATATTTTACATTCCAAACTTATAGTATCCAATACCCTTGTTTATATTCCTTTTAGACAGCTTTATTTAAAAATAGTTTTAGTGATGAACACATTAAAATATATATATTAAGATATTTAGAATGTAAACATATTTAGTATTTACTTAATATCTATCACTGATTTTGTTGACCTCTATACAAAATATGGTATATACATATAGGTCAATGTCAAGTTTTATCATTTTGACAATTGTTTTTGAATAATTGCAATACATTGTTTATTCATAAGAATATTGGAATAGCTTCAAATCCTCATACTAAAGTTCATGGACAAGACCACAGGGATCTGAGCACACTCAAGGCATCAAAAACCTGCAAGATTTTGAAAACTATTGGGAACCTCCTAGAGGAGGAAGGTTAGGATAAAAGTAGTTACTATGAGAAAACATTCATTTATTCTCTGACAACTAGAAGGCGCTTGATAAAAAAGGGAGGGAGACAGGGGAGGAGAAGGAGAGAGGTAAGAAGGAAAGAAGGGTAAAAGCAGGGCTGGTTCAAGAAAAGATGGAAGAAATTCTTAAAGCCCATTACAGGTTTCAACTGTTGAACACATCAGTGGCTGGCCTTTTTAATTTTTCTGGTATATGCTTTCTTTGTATTTTCCCCTAATGAAGGCTTAGAGCTGTAAAATCTTTGGGGGGAGAAAAAAAAAACAATTTAGTGCTGTATCTATATCTAAGATATCTAAGGAAGGGAAAAGAGGAATAGAAAGGGTGGAGAGAAGAGGGAAGCAGAGAAAGAAAGGAATTGGAAATTTGTCTTTATTTCCTCAGGTACCCATGGAAACAAATGGGAACAAATAGGTACTTTCATTACCCCACTGTGGCTTGTGAAAGGGAAGGAAGTGGGAGTTCTGCTAAGCAGTCATTTTTTTTTTTTTACCTGGTACAGAATCTAATGACTTCATTTCATTTGCATAATTTTAACCCTTTCAGTGGATATCCTTGGAGCCTTATATCAATGACAAAGGCAACATTTCAAATTAAATTTCATCTGGGGGTGGAGTTTAATTAGTAAACTCATATCTTTTCTATCAAAATTACATTATTAAGATATAAAACTCAACTTTCTTAATACATAAATTTAACCCTATGAGATTTTTTTAAAAACTGAAGTTAAGAGAGAACCACATAGTTTATGAGCGCTGATGATACATATGTTAATAAGGGAGGTAAGGAGTAGAATTCCTTAGATTTCTGAAAGAAAGGAAAGGAAATTATTTTGGTTTAGTTATCAACATAATTGATACAGCTGCTTTCACTTCACTTAGGAAAGAACCTTAGACTTCCCTGGTGGACAAGCAAGAAAACAAAGACAAGCATTGGAGAAAAACTTGAGCAGGATTTAAAAGATCAAGGCTTGTCTTAAGGAATTTGGTGTTAGAAATTTCCATTCATTTCTTGACTATTGACTTTGTGATAACAGTTTATATAAGCAGCTCTCTCTGAAAAGAATTAAACTAATTTTACATTTTCTATTGTCCTTGAAAAAAAAAAAGGCGTGTTGGGGAGACTATAAAAACCCCATTTCCTGTACAGTCTCTTGATTGTGAAATTCCTAAAGAAATGAAGAAAAAAACACAGAAATAAGTGATTGGTGTTGTCAAGGAGTCAGTGTAGACTCCAGAAAATTCTATGCAATAAGTCTCTGGTTCTCACTAGTTCTCTTTAGCAATCAGTCAGATGACTTACAAATTGGAGTACCAAATGATTACGAATTGCCAGTGCTGGCAATGTGAAAGGATATTTAGTTCCTCGGCATGATTTGTCTTGATGTCCTAGAATAATAATCCAAGAAGAGGAATTTTGGTATTTGGAGACATGCAAATTTTTATTTCAGCTTCATGTTCTGACAGAAAAAAAAAATCTGCAATGTGAAGATTTGATCCTTCCAATTTCTTAGGATGGTGGTCAAACAAATTTAATGGTAGATTCTATAAAATAAAATCTTATTACATGGATGTAGCTATATATACATTCCATTATTACATGGAGCTGTATGTTTTTCGTATATACATAGATTTTCTCTCTCCATATCTTATTTCAACAAAACTTATATTAAAAATAAATCTATTCGAAAATATTGAGACTAATGACCTAAACTTATCACCAAACCTAAATTAACCATGATCTTTGATTTCTAGATAACCCCAACACAGTCACTCAACATTTATTGGAATCAAGGGATATACATTTTGTTCAGTGGATATATCTACTACTTTTTCAGTCACACCCTCTTATTATTTTCACCAATGACTGAACTCTCAATTAGTGACCATTTTCAAAGTGCAATTGTCAATTACTTTTACCTTATTTTAAAAAAATTCACATACTTATAACAATAAGTCTTGCCTCAAGTTCTGTTTTAGAGAATCTTACAGTATACATTGTATACAGCATTCTCACACTATAAAATTATGCACAGTTAGAGACTTAGCACAGTTATATGTCAAACTCAATTCAGAAAAAAACCTAGAAACTTGATACAGATCCAATGATTAATCTAAATCTGATAAGTAAACAGGTCATATGTAGAAACATTCAAAAATCAAACTACAGTAATTTATTTGTAAGTATATACTCATTGAAAGTTTCAAAGGTATTCTCATATTCTTTGGAAGATTTTGTAAAGCTGCAAAACCACTGTAAGAATCTCCTCTCCCTCTCTGCCTCTAGCCCTTTCTCTCTCCACCCCCCTCCTCACCCTGCCTCCTCCTCAATTGGTATTAACATCTGAAGAAACCATATACCACTGAAACCTTAAATAGGTTCTTTATACACAGTTAGATTCCTCCTATTTGACACGATCCTACTAAGTCAAAGAAAATTATTTCATTGCTTCATTCGCCTGACAGGAGTTGCAGGATGAATCGATGGCATGTCTGCTGTTGCAAACAAGCTAAATCATAGAATATATGGTTAAGGCTTAATATGGGGAGGTGGGATGGCAACCAGTTGTTTGTCTAATGTGGAAGGTCTGCAGTTGGCTTTTTCTGTGGTAATTTTCCGCTAGTTCTTTTACACAGTAGCCAAAGTAGGAGGTGAGCCATCTGCAAATCTCCCCCAACAGCCAAATTGTTAAGTATGAAATAAAAAGGGAGAACATCAAGGCAGGAAACAATCACCCCAACCCAAGAGGGAGGAAATGATGGCAGCTGCTGGGAAGAAGGCAGGAAGGTACAGTGGCTGTGGCCACGCTGCCCACGCCTGGTGCGGGGATGGGAGCGCCTGGTCTGGGGCCTGGGAGCCTTTCTGTGGAACCTTGCAGATACTTAGCTCCTCGGATCTTTTACTTTGTTTAAAGCCTTGATTGACTTTCATCATCTGCCTTGTAACACTGCGCAGAATGATGGGGCCAAGACGAATAAATGCCAACACTAAAATGGCTGATCAGTGACTTCTTCAGATTTTTAAACTCGGCTCGTTCCAACCGTTTTCAAGTCTTTTCTTCTCCTACCTTTGCTGGAGCCGCGCTACCTGAGAACAAAGCGCGCGGGACCCGCGAGCTGGCCGCAGTGCCCAGGGCACAACCATAGCTTTCAACTTAGGCTGAAGCTCCACGGAGCAGCGAGAAATGGACAACGCTCCCCCTTCGGCCCCTAGCCGGCGCCCCGGCACTGGGCCTGCGTCACCCTAGCTCCCAGCCGCGCTGCGCCCCTCGGTGGGCGTTATGTAACAGCCCCGAACCCAACTCCACCATCATTTTAACAACTTGTTAAACAACAACCCTCGAGGTGGAGGATATAAGGGTAGTGAGGTCGTTAAAAAAAAAATGAGCTCGATCTAGTGTGCGGTTCTAAATCAGGGGCCACGAGCAAAGGCCGCGGTTGCCGGGGCAGGCTGCTGGACTCAGGCAGTCACCGGTGGGATCTGTCCAAAAGCCAGACAGCGCGCTCTAGGGAACAGCGTGTTCTGTGTGGGCAGAATGCTGCCGGGCGCGCAAGATAAGGGGAGGAGGCAAGGAAAAGCTCTCTGCAAGCACTAAATAGAATTGTCAACCCCGAACCTAAGGAAGCTACCCACTAGCCTCAACTCCTACCCCACCCCCCAGTGTGCACACTCTTCAGTGCCTTTTGCTCCCTCTTAAGCTCCCCCACAACCAGCGGGGGTCCTCGAGAGAGCAACCACTTTCTTCCTACGCCGTCACACGCACGCGCGTGTGCAGTCACTCACACCCACACACTGCCACACAGAAACCCATCCACCACCCCGCACTCACACTCCCTGACTTTTCGCGTGCGGCACCGGAAAGACATGAATATTTATTACTTACAAGCATTGGTGACTGCGAAGCTGTTTGCTACCTCCAAATTGTCGATGTGGGGTGTGAGTCTGAACTCCGAAGTAGAAAACTGAACCATCCCTACCCGAAATGCACTGTATTCCTGATCGGCGCCCCTGGGAAATAGCCCCCCTGCAAAGAACAAACATCAAGCAGTAGAACAGTGTCAGTGCCTGGCAGGGAAGGAAGGGTAACCCGCTAGCTATTGCTCAACATCCCAGGAGCCTCTTATCCACGCTAATAGGCTGAATAAAACATCAACAGATTCGGGCAGCGGGGCTCGAACGTCCAAATGGTAGCCAAGGGGTCAAGACACAGATGTGAGTCTGAGGGCAAGGTAGATGGTCAGAAACGTTGGACTTTCCTTCTAACACAAGCTTTGTATTCAGAACCCTAGAGCACATGAACAAATGGGAAGAAATTGTTAAGGCAGAATTAATAAAATCTGGGGGTCAGAAATAAGACCTTCCTTCTACTGTATCAACGCTATAGTCCTTTTCTTTTGCGTTATCCTAAGAAATCCAAGTATATTCTAGACAGTTTAAATCTGGAATGCAGTCAATGTATGACATAAGTCTACATGACAAGAATTAATTTGTCCACTGTGAACAAAGATTACCACCAAATTATGCACAATTCAAAAGCAGAGCACAAAGGATACCTACCTATCTGTATGCTGTTAGAAGAGACACCAAAAATCAGTCCCCATAAAACAGGAGAAAGGAGGACAGATATATGCATAATCTTTTGCATTTCCAAGAAAAGTAGAGCATCCACAAAATACCCTTTTTGGTTTTTCTTTTCCTCCTCTTCCCTCTTTGGCCGTTTTTCTCAGCAAATTAGATCCTCTGCATTTTGAGAAAGCAATTTAGCACCACGCTGCTAAAAACCTCAAGTGGAGGCAGAGGACTTCCTATTTCCCAGGTCCTGCTGGTGCTGCTGCTGCTTGCGACCAGTCCCTTCGGAAGTCCCGAGGACAGGCTGGATGCAGTTTCAGCGGAGCTGCCACTGTGGTCCCAGTGTCTTGGAATATTCAGCACCCTCCCATGCATTCACACACACTCACCCTCTCTCGCGCTCTCTTCTCCCTCTCTCCCCCTCACTCACACGGGCGCGCGCGCACACACACACATACACACACACATAACACACACACGCAAGTCACAGAGAGGGGCAGGCAGTCCTAGGCGCGCGTGCGCGACTCGCGGCAGGCGGCAGGCGCGCGCGTCCACCCCTCCCCCACTCCGCACCCAGCACCCCGCACTGCCCTGACAGCGTCGCGTGCGCGGAGGCGCTGAGCAAGAACAGCTCAGAGCTCGGCCGCCTCTCTCCGGTGGCAAGACCTCGGGTCTCGCGAGCTGTCGCGACCCCCAGCCCTTCTGTCTTTCAGCACCGAGGACAGCGCCCCATTCCTGCCTGGCTCTACCTTTGTGCGGCTTGCTGCAGCTGCCTCGAGATGCTCTAGCCTGTATGTACCAAATGCAGCAAAGTCGATTTCCGGCTCCTGTGCAGAAGCCGAAATGCTAATTGTTGGCGGTGAAGCGTTCCCTTACCAGGCCTTGCTGTTTTATGTTAAAAGTAATTTTTGTTTTTAACATCAACAGCTCTGAATATCCACTTAATAATATAGAAACTCTCAGCTTTCTCACTCGACCCAGTCAAGAAGCAAGCAAAATAGCCATCAAAGCAGTGTTCCAAAATTTTGAACTTTATGTAATGTGAAATAACTAGAATCGAGGGAAAAACCAAAATTCTATTTTTAATAGCTAACGCTGCAGAGGAAACCAGGATTGAAATTTTGAAATACTTTACTTGGAAATCCCAATTTTTACAGTGTGTTCCATTGTACCGTGATGTTAACCTGCTGTGTCAGACATATTCAAATCTCTTTTGCAGGCTTCACTAAAGACTCTTTCGTAGAGACTGATTGGCTCCTTTGAAGCCTTTTTTTTTTTTTTTGGTTTATTTAGTTTAGTTTAGTTTTGTTTCTGGGTAGTAAGAAGTCTTTGTTTCAAGAAAAGGCTCATCAGAGAAAGAGATTAGAAAATGAAAATGGTCTAGTCTAGAGAGGGCAATGAGTTGCAAAATCTTTCCCAGAAAATTACTGCCCTTAAGAAAATAAGCTTAAATCACTTTAAATCCAAGATATCGAAACTACAGGAAAAGAGGAGGGGGGGGGAGAATGAGGTTGAAGATTAAAAGTCTGTAGGAAGGAAGTTTGTGGTGGGGACGAAAGTCTGGACTTCCCTGTGAAACATGTGCACTTTACCCTTCTTTCCAAACTGATAACTTGGAAATTCCCTGGCAGTTACCCCTGTTGCCTCAGAAATCCCTCACTAAATTTTATGACTTTTGTGGTTTAAACAACAAAATGCAGATTGAATACAAGGTGCTGTTTCCAGAAGGCCAGAGATGGGAGCGGACACTACTGAACCAATGACCTGCTGACCTTTCAGAACGCCAGAACACTTAGTCTGTCTCGTCTTGCTGGAACATGGTCACATCAGTGCTATTCCTATAGATTTCATTTTGACCGAGTTATCTCACACAAGTCTTTATTACTCTGGACCTTGTTTCAAACATTTTAAAAATAAGAAAGGTGTAAAATTAGGACGAGCATAGTGACTTATCTATTGCTCTCAAACATTGCATTTTTTTATTTCAAGTTTTCATCTTCCCCTGTTTTTGCTTTCAATATGTAATCCTAAAACTGCAAATAAAAATATCCATAAGCTACTACTAAACTTATTTGCTACAGGTAAAAGTGGCTCCCAATTTTATCAAATAGAATTTATTTTAGTCTGTTAATGAAGATTCCACACTGTATTTAGTAGGTCCTGTGAATCAAGCTTTTTAAACTAAATAAAAATAAGAGAAGAATAAATAAATATCTGTACAAACATTGCAAAGTAAAGAATATTAAATAAATGTAACATATTTAATCTCTATTTATTATCTAAAGCACAATGATGATTTTAAATTTTTCCTACTTGAAATTTTAAATTGTACATATACCTGAATGGATAACAGTTAAAAGAAAAAACTTCCTTTCTGTAATTTTCTTTTTTCTCTACTCCATTTTTCCTAACAAAAAAGAAAACCTTCAGTGTCATACAAAATAACTTGGGGTAGAAGAAGAATGCAGAGAGAGAGAGAGAAAAAAAAAGAGAGAGATGTGTTCAAGTGTAAAGAAACCATGGTGTTAAAATGGGGGTCAATGTAAATTGAGTGGTTTTAAAAGAAAATTCCAAAATCTGTTTCTGTCTTTGTGTATTTCGATGTCAAGGCAAAGAAGAACTCTAATGGAGTGATTAATATTTTATGGAACAAGTGATATAAGAATTAGCCAAATTATGGAGTATTTTCCTAATAAATATGTAAGATCTCAGGGCAAATATTATCTAATAACCAATTGTAATTCATAAGTACGATAGAAATAAAAAAATTTAGTAGGCATTACTGGTAAACTGACAGTTAATCTATTAATATGTGTTGTATAAGGTTATGTATGTACTTTTTGCCATAACTGTATACATTTCCTGTAATATTAGCATAATTGTAGTAAAGTTATCATTAATAGAACTTTTCCCTATTCACATTATATGTGCTTTAGATCGCTTTAGCTCACACATTTTTTTTTTAAGCATTAAACACTGGCTACATAAATATAGTAAATTTTAATCAAATTAAATGCATATTACTGAAAAATATTGAAATTCACTTTTTGTACTTAAAAATTTCTTGGTTTGAGAATTTATCCCAAACTGATCTGTAGTCAAGTTTGAAATTTTCAAAACTACTAGAATTATGTTGAAATAAAATAGTGTGCTGGACGAGATTGTGTAACTTTCTGCCCTCTGCTGTTCAGCATTGGTAATTATCAGAAACAATATTTCTAAAGTGAGGGTCAGCTACAGTAAAAATAAAAAGAAAGAAATACAAATATTGGCCACTCTGTCATTTGGGCTTTTATTTTGCATGGTTGATTGTTACTGTTGTTTTATCTATGCTTAAATATAATTTTCAACCTTGACAAGAATATAAGTGAAATTTCAATTCTGCCTTATTCCATCTTTGTTTCATTATAGAAAAATACTTACTGTTAAATATCCTTCAAAGTGCTCAAACTTTGCACAGTTTTAATTTGCATTTTATAATGCAAATTATTTCTGTAGTGTAGTGCTTACACTACAGCTTTTTTTTTTTTTTATAAAAAGCTTTACGTAAATGAAAGTGTGTGTTGGATGAGGGCATTGGAGATAATAATTTTCAAATAACTGTCAGAACAAATTTTAGATGATCTCATCATCAAACTTGAATTACAAATGTCAGTACCATATTTCCTAGTGATAGCATCTACCCACAGTTGCGATTATTGCCTCTTTTCCGTTTGATCTTCCGGAACTGTGAAAATAATGGCTATCTGAAATAATTGTGTGCAACACAACATTAGAAACAAGAAAAAATCCAAGCAAAGATAGAAAATTTCCCGCAGAAAAAATTCAGATTCCAAACATGAGCCCTATTGGTTGAGCTGGAACAAATGAACAACTGGGG
>NW_004567119.1:14349491-14363467 GCF_000260355.1 Condylura cristata | reverse complement strand
CAAATAACTGTTATAATAGGTGTGAAGTATTATCTCACTGCAGTTTTTATTTTCATGTCTCTAATGACTGGCCACTTCATCACTCATTGGGGAATCTTCTGTGTTTGCTGTAGATTTGAGTCTTATGGACAAAAGTCTTCTCTGCTTTCAGAGCTAGAGATTTTGGAGTCTGCCTTTTAAGTGCAAATCTGAAAAATTAGAAAACCAAATGTAAATTCCAAATCCTTTTGTGCCTCATGGAGAAAAGAGGAGTTAATATATTGCCCCTCCTCAAAGCATGGTGCAGTACAACTCAGAAGGTTGGTTTCAGAAAATATTTAAGATGGAAGCTTAGAGGAACTTGTTAGTGAAATTGGTTATGAGTGAGATGAAGGATTTGGAGAAATAAAACTGACTCCAGGATAATAAGCTGAGTGCCCAGGGAAATATGGTCGCACCCAGGGTGACAAGTAGAGAACACGGACAGCAGGTGTGCAGCATAGCAGGTGTGTAGGCAAGGTGATTTGTTCATGTTGGGTCATGTTGGTCTCACAGGATGGTTGGAGACATCCACACAAGGTGTGTGAGCACTTACACTGACTTTGATACTTGAGAAAGAATCCTCCCCTGGAGGATAATTTTAAGAATCACTAGTCTGTGGTGTTTCATATGATAGCAACTATTTCTTGAAAATGTCAGTTAAAGCAAAAAAGGTAAAAATTTTTTTAAAAAAATAGACATAACTTAAAAATCCTTCTCTCACATAATACATCTCCCTCTCTTTTAAAATGAGATCTGTATCATTATCTTGAGCAGAGACCAACTGGATAGTCAGTTTCTCCATAGGGAAAAAAATTTAAAAATATTTATGAGTCAATCTAAACACCAAATCCTTTTTGATGCTCAAGTTTTTCTAGTATTTTATGATAGACTTTCTCACTCTTAAACAGAATAAAATGTGTTACCTATGTGAATTACTGATTCTTTCCAAAACAGTGACATAGTTTTCAACAATTTTTCCACCGATGGACATACCATTTTAACTAAACTACTGAGTCATAATATCAAATTCAACTGTCACAAAATATCTTTTAAAAATACATTTGAGTCATTCAATAGTGACAGCAGAAATGAGAGAATAAAGCATTCAACAGATCTCCACTTTGTGTTTGTAATATAATATAAGAGGAGGATAAAAGACTGACAAAAAGGAGCAAATAGCTCAAAACCTAGTAATACTATCTCAATCTACAGGTGTCTATAGAATTCAGTAGGTAATCTCAGCTAGTTTCTTCAAACTACCTCTTCCTTACAGTATTCCATTTCATCACCTCCACCAGACAGAATTGTGTATTTGGTGTATTGACTCGAAACTTCATTGCCACAGGATTTGAATCTTTAATAGTCTCCTCTCTTTATGTTTCTATAATTTTCTATTGACCTATTACTATGCGAGAGACTAACAGGAGTGAGTAGTGGACCTCCTCATGGCCTCCACGATATAGTACCTTCCCCCCCCCAGTCCAGTATTTACAATTTTTATTTTATAATGGCATGCTGCCATGCCTTTATGATTGTATGGTTCAGTGGGTCTTCTGCATGGGAATATCAGGTGATGGGACGATCACAGTACCATGTGACAACTCTGGAAAGAAGCTCAGTATATACCAAAGCCCACTGCCAAGTGAAATATTAAGTTTGAAGTGGGAAAGAGTTACCAGACCTAGAAAGCAGCTTCTTATTTCAAACTCTAGACAGCTGCACTCTATTTCCTTGTGGGGGTCTCTGTGTTAGGATCTTCGTCTACTCCCAGTACCTGTAATACCTTCGATCTACAGATACTCGAGACTCACATGTGACTCAGCATTGCAGTCAAAACCTATCATTACAGTTTATTTCTCTGGGGTCAGCTGGCAGCCTAATAGGTTAATGCTAATTAATGTGTAAAGCAGAAGTCTACATGTGATATATACATTATCTCTAAAATCCAAAGGATCACTTCTATTTTGTGGTAGGTGATAATTTACCACTGGACTTAAATCACTGGGTGTTTAATAGGCAGAACTTCTAATTTTAAGGGCTTATTTATTTTCCGTACTCTATCATACATATATTTACACAAGAGACCGAAGAGGTTTTTCACTTTTGTCATCCTCAGTAACATCCATTATCAGAATGCCATCGATACAATGCATCAGTTTAATTTTCTTCGTAGAGGCATCCAAACCAGCCCCATACCTCACTTGAGGATAGGGTGATTTATATATTTCTTACCTAGACATAATGAGAAATGCTGGAATGAGCAATAATTGCTTTCATCTTTGGGGGGTTGAGGGTGCAAATGTGTGATACACTGATAATAAAAATAATTTTTCCTTCTAAGAGATGACTCCCTTGCAGAATTGCATTGCCAGCTTCTATTTTCACAGGAATTTTAGGAAATTTGAACATTTGAACTGTCAGCCTTGTCCAAGTCTGTACCTTTGTTCTGTTCATAAGACTTCCACTCTTTACTTACTGGAACTATTATTTTAGAGATTGGTGTTGAGTGTTTAATTGGCATTGGAGAAATCTGGTTAATGTTTTATCTATTAGAATATTTCCATAAGTCCTTGGATGTGAAAAAGTTGATTTTTAGCTAAGTTAAGGCAGAGAGATCTAAATTATGCTTACATTTTAAAAAGAGAGAAAGCTGAATTTCCCAAAGACATCCAATATGAGTAGTCTAGAAAATAGAGAAGTGAAAGAATCAGCAATGTACTTCATTGATCTGCCTGTTCTGTTCTTCACTCTGCTTCTGGTGAGTCCTCTCGCAGCTCCTGCACCTCTGGCGTGTACCCTGGTTCTGTATGCACAAATAAATGAATCTTTGAAAAAAAAAGAAATCTAGCAGCAACCACAAAGTAAGTGGTTAGCAAATTCTGGGCATGATACTTATTTATCTATGTATATTTACATGTTATAAGTTATATTTCTACATGCAGCCTTCTCCTGTGCCCTTTCAGTGAAATCTTGCTGTGGGGTTAAGTTTCATTGCTACATTATATATTACATGTATTTGGGGTATTTAAGGGAATACACACACACACATATACATATATATATACATACACACACACACACACACACATATATATTATATAAAACTCTGTTATACATTTTAGATTTGTTTTTTGAAGGAGAAAAATTTCATATGACAGTTGGATACCAAAGACTAAAGAAAAATGTAACTGATGCTAATGTAATGGTAACATTTTTAAACCATTACATCTGAATGGGCAGAAAGGAAAAAAAAATTTTATAAAAATGAATAAGTTGGTTGCCAAGTCCATGAAGTTTTATACAAAAATATCAACAAAACAATTTTAACTCCAACTGCTTTAAAATTGAGTTTGATTTATTGACTCATAGGACTATCATTCCAGAGTTATTGAAGAATTTGGTTGATGTCATCACTTTGATTTTCCTTTCATCTACCTCTAAAGTTGAGGTGGATTTTTAAGAGTGAAGCAATTGGTGTATTCTCCAGCTGGAGAGAAAGCACTTTTTGAGTGCAGCATTCCAACATTAAGTCCTAAAGTTTACATGAACCAGCTTGCCTAAGTTCAAATGGCCAACTTAATGCACATGTCCAGGGAGAAGAAAGACAGCATTTGGGTCTGGGTCCTACCAAGAAGGAGCTACCTGAATTTGTGGATATTGTCAATAACAGGGAGGAGAGAAGCAGAGAGACAAGCACATCTGTTAGAGTAGATATAAATGGGGGGAAATAATGCTATTCTACTAAAGGAGAAATTCTATGACTTTGTGCCAAAAAAAGTTTTATCTAATCTTAAACTAAATTTACCACTTAGATGCAATTTGTTATGAGTATCACATCCTACTCATTTCAAAGGTTGTTCATTGAATATTGTATAAACACCGTTAACACTATAAACTTGGGGAACATCATTTGCTACTGCATATACAACTTAAGAGAACTGCACAGCCAGGGAAGTAGTTTGAGGCCCAAATAACTCTTAACTATACCAAACACTCCCTCTCTTTTCAGCAGTTTTATAACATCATAAATATTTTCATGTCTGATACTGCTAATGAGTTCCATGAAAGAATTTAGCCCACAAACATCCTTGTTCAACATTCTCCTTTTGGCAACAGTAATTCTACATGTGTGTGTGTGTGTGTGTGTGTGTGTGTGTGTGTGTGTGTAAGAGCTAAAGGTATATCACGGTTGGCCCACAGGAATTACAACTGAGATGGGAAAATGCACAAAATGATGTAAAAATAAACTATTATTTTAAGAAATGCGGCAAGTTCCCCTTAGACACACACACACACACACAAATTATGGTTGGGTAGCTATTTTCAAAAACTAAAATAAGCCAAATTTTATTGTCAGAACAAAAAAAGATAAGCTTTTTGTTATTAATCTGTTGTAGTTTTGTGTGGGTGCTGGCTTCCTCTACCCCAGCATTACTGGCCTACTAGAAGTGACAGATTTTTACCATTCTATATCATATATGGGCAAATACATTAACATTTTAACCAAAAATTGTTTTTCACATGGTGAGATTAAAATAAAGATTGAGGTTAGAGTACACTGGATTTCACCAAGGGATCAAAGCTATTTATTGAAATACAAAAAAGAATCTCCCAATAAATCTCACCAACCACCTAAAGTTTTGAAAAGTTCATTATATATTTATACCATTTTACAATTCATTAATTTTGGAAAAATACTTCTGTCAGGATATACACAAAAACCTAATTCAGAGTTGCCATTAACATTCCTTTCCACTGGAATGTATTTCAGAGTGTATCTTAGTGACAAGAAGTCCTGGTACCATTAGTGGCAAGATAATTTATAGTGATAAATAATTTATGTTTTTTTCTCCCTCTTTTAGAAGAATCTTAAAGAATGAGAACTATTTTCTTTCTGTGCTCACCCCTTTTGAAATGTCCTGTTAGGCTCTGAGCATTACAGACAGAAGGATTCATTTGCCTGGGGTCAGATATAATGGGTTTTGGATTAAATTGTTAAAATGCGGTGTGTTGTTCTAAGTCAGTAGAAAATTAACACTGAAAAATATCTTTGGGGTGAAGACTAGAGCTGGCATACTTTGGTTTTCATTATTTTTCATGACTGTTTTGGGAGGTGGGGTTGGTTTTTCATATGATGTGGGGAAATTTGGAAGGAGGGAGAGCTGAAGTCAAATTGGGTGGCTTGTGATGTGAAGAGCTGGAACCTAAGAACCATGCATGACCTGATGTTTGATCACAGGATCCGATGATCAACCTTGCATGGAAGAAGACCTGACCAATCTGAATCATTACATGGTTCAGAATGTGACTTGATACATGGCAGACTATAGTCCTTCCTCCCATTTTCTAGGCATTACTTAATTCTCCCCATTGCCATGTTGCCCAGGGAAGTAAAGGGACCCTCCAGATATGACAAAGTTGTATTTCTCACCACCCTGGTGAAGAGAGGGCATTGAGTCAGAGTCATCTAATTTAACAAAATAAGGATAATAGAAGTCTTCCCATGTTTCCTTGTAACTATAAGGGAAAATCATAGTCTCTATTTGCTAGACCTTTGCAAATGTGCAATCCAACTAGTGCCAATTATCCAAATTAATTTCAGTTGCTTATTTCCAAATATTCAGAAGCTTTCCTTCTTCAAATTCCAAATAAGGGACAGAAAACAAATTACTATAGTAACATGCTTCTGTAAAAATTAAAATTCCTTTTAATGTAGAATCAAAAGTAAAATTTATTATGTGCGGATAGAAAGAATCACAGAATGCAATGTTTGTAAACCATCTGCTGAAGAAATCTCAGATCTTTTAGAGGAAAATATATCAAAGCTTAAGAGTGGTAAAATATCTGAAAGGAAGCGCAAAATACACAAGTAATCGGATTACCAAATTTTAAAGAATTAGAATACAATAGAACACATTAGCACTGCAATTCTATTGAACATAATTTGGTATTCTGTGTTTGAGAAAGAATTTCAAAAGCATGAAGTTTTCCAGGGTAATCATTATAAGCATCAATTATCTTTTAATTGTACCATATATACATGAGTTATAATCGATTGAGGCCAATTTGGAACTGATCAAATATCTGAAAGGAAGCAGGAAATACACAAATCACAATTTCAGAACCATTTAGCAATAATAAATATAGTGACCAGGAGCCCAAAATGTGGGAACGAGATAAAGAAGTTAAAAATGAAGTCAAGTTTCTGGACTAAGCTGTCTGAATAGATACTGAAGACTCCCTGCTGGGGCTTAATGTGAAGCTGCCTCACCTGGCTGGTGGTGGGGGTGGGAGAGTAGGGGGTTGGGGGTGTATATATGACTCTGTGGGGCTGGGCTGGGACAGTGCTTTTAAAAACCCCAAGTTGAAATTGGGAGTGAATCAACTTTCCAAGGAAACCAAGGTAGGGAGGAACCTACATGGGAAATCAAGGCTGGGTAGATCACTCAGTAGTCTTGTCTTACTGACAGGTGTGGCTGGGGTAGATATCATATGTGAGTGAGATGCAAGAATGATCATTGCAAGGGGAAAATATTATCTGCCTTTGACCCAATTAAATTGGAAACAGGAAACAGAACTTCAGTTACTGGAGCTCTACTCAGTAGTACACATAAAGCAAGATAAAGGCTATAGGGTAGGAAGTTATCAAGGCTCTGATGAAGAAATTGAATGAAATGAGAGTTTAGAGGTAACCTGGGATCTTAATACTTGTAATTAGAATCTGAAGTTGTGGGACTGCCCTTAGCTCATGGAACTGATGCTATCTCTAGACAGACACTGTATGATCTAAGTTAAGTGGTTTGTTGGTTTGTGAAGTCACTCCCAAGCCTCCAGCACAGATGCTGGAACTGGGTCCAGGAACCCTAAAGAACACAACTCATTTTATGAAACTGATATAACACTGATGCACTTATAAAATATAAATAGCAAAAGAAAATGACTTACTGACCAATCTCATTTATAAATACAGATATAGCAATTTAACCTAATTCTTAAAATACTATATACTTCATATGAAAGAAATAGGCTAAAATTGACATATTTATCCCAGGAACACAGGGATAACATTTATCCCAGGAACACAGATACTGGTTCGAGTTAGAAAAACTAACACAATACAACATAGTAAGTTCATTGGAGAAAAACAAAATAATCACTTCAATAGTTGCAAATTAATACAATGTTTAGTTCTCTTAACTTGGCAAAATTTGGAAATGCTAAGTTCTGGTTATATCATTTGAATGGAAATGGGAATTAAATTCTCTAGTACAGGCTTTGGAAGGAATATAAATTGAAACAATTACTATAGAAAAAATTAAACTTTTAAAAAATTAATATTTTATTTCCTCAGAGGTTCTACTTCTATTTAACTATTAAACAGAATCATTTTCACATAAATACTAAGATATATACACACAAATATTTCTTTCAGTATTGCTTAAATAATGAAATATTTGCAACAACCTAATATCCTTAAATAAAATACAATTCATACATAAATGTAATAATCTGGGTCTCTCTGTGACCAGCTCTCAAAAACCTATATCTGTAAGTCATGCATACAGTTGGATATAACTAATAATTATATGAGTATATATAATTACATGGATATAATTAATAATTATATGAGTATATATAATTATATGAGTATATATAATTAGTATATATATAAAATTAAAAACACATCTACATTATAAAGGAATTAAAATATTTTTGAAAAATAAAAATACAAACAGCTGATAAGCATGGTTACCTCCAGATATAACTGCAGAAAATCAAGGTACAGAATTGGAGGAAATGATTATTTCTAGCTTATATTTAAGGTGCTGTTTTTTTCTTTTTTGAAATAAGACAAAGTAGTCACATACTCATAATGAACAACTGATAAAAACAACATTCAAATCAATATTTCAGAATGTTAAAGTAAATGAATTATCAGTGTTAGGGTATAGTTAATATATTTTCTAAGTAATTTTTCTCTCTAGCAATCTCTTTGTCTCACAGACACATTTACACATTTAAATGCAGACAATAGGATGACAGTTCAATCTCCTAAAGGAAAGGGTTTTCATAGTGCATGGTGAGAATATTTTTGTATCCCAAAATATGTATGTTGAAACTAACTAGTTTCAGAACGTTAAACTAACTAGTTCTCTTTTTGCCACCGGAGGCTATTCAAAGAAGATGCCCTTTTGTAGAGTAGGAGGAACACACTCACAAGAACCTGACTGTGCTGGCATCTTATCTATGACTACCAGCTTCTAGAACTGTGAATAAATGTTGACCCAGTCAATAGTTGCTTGCTATAGCAGTTGGAACAAGGACACATAGATAGGTAATCTGGGAGCAATATCAGGGAGCAGAGAAAAAGCTAATTCAAATCCCATAGCCCATCGATGAGGAGAAATTAGAGTGGCTTCTCATGGGAGAGGGGAAGCAGAAGATAAGAGCAGTCAGGATTTCGGTGATGATCAAGGATGAAGACTTATCAACAGACACCCAAGACAGGCTCTCCCAACAAGACAAATCTCTAACCCCCTGAAGAATAGAAGTCTTCATCTATGTGGGCGGAGTCTTATTTAAACTGAATTTTGTATAAATCCAAGAGTACTCGACCTAGTGTGTGGGAAGGCAACTGGGAATTTCCTTCCAGATACATTGGCCTGTAGAAAGTAGTAGTTGTTCTTGACATACAGAATGATGGGGTTGGGGGGAAGGGGATTCATTTTATGAGGTGGGGCTAAATGAATATGGGCTATACACAAGAATGAGTGTTATTCAATGAATAAGTATACAATTAAGTAAATGGAACAATCTGTTGATACTAATTTTTCTCTGTGGGCCATCTGGTTTATATCAATTAGCACATACTTATTTTATTTGATCTTTAAATAGGCGTTCTTTCAAAGAGTTCCTAGTGTAACCTTAATGTGAAACTGTTCCATATATAAATAAGTACTCTGTAGGATTTCCAAAATGGCAAATACAGTGTGCCCTAGTTGCAAATTAAATACCAATTAATACATCACACTATATACATACATATATGGGTGTATATTATATGTCTAACTGTGGATGAAGATATATGTGTATATGAATATTTGATGTGCATAGATTAAACTACATCTAAGCACATGAATATTCATATGTATATATGTATACTTATTTGTATTAATTGTATCATCTTCCCAGCATTATATTTGCTGTATGTCAAGAATTTAAAAAAAAATGTTTCTTTAGTAAATAAATGAGTAAATAGTGGGGTTATCCCATATGGTATATACCATTTTAAAGATTTAACTTTTTATTATTTAGAGGTTGACCTCATATATTTTTAATAAGAGTTCAGAATGCAACACACTGATATTTATACAGAATTGGGTTAATTGGTACTTTGATTAATTAGGAATAAATATTATGTTCAGTAATCAGATTACCAACTTTTAAAGAATTAAAATACAATAAAACACATTAGCACTTCAATTCTACTGAAGATAATTTAGCATTCCATGTTTCAGGAAGAATTTCAAAATCATGAAGTTTTTCAGGATAGTCATTATAAGCATTAATTATCTTTTAATTGTACCATACACACATGAGTTATAAGCGATTGAAGTCAATTTGTATAGTGTGTTTAATATATCTAGAGAATTCTCTTTATTCTTTAAAATATACTCTGAAATATTCTAATTTATTCATTCTTCTTTTTATAGGACAAATGTAGACTGTAACACTTTAAGTCTGTGGACTCTGCATTTTGGCATTATTATATTGCATTACCCATGGTTTCATTTAAAAATAATGGCCCTCCAAGTAAATATTCCAAAGACTCCCTTTCTCATTCCAATAATATTTTAATATGCAATTTATTTTTCTCACTTTACTCATATCTTCCATTTTGTATTCAAAATTGATCTCTATGATTAGGGATGCTAAGATATCTGAAGGATAGAGGTAATATGCATTTGTTGTAAAAAAAAAAAAAACATGTATTTTTAGCCTAACACCTATTGTTTTAATAAAATAATTTTGAAAAACTGAACCATTACTAGAAGTAGTTTTAGTGCAAGAAATCATATAGCAGTAGCAATAGGAAGAGGTTAAATGAGATAATAACCATAAGTTGTTGCATGACTGCTCTGTACTGGGAACTTTACATGAGTCATTAAGTCTTTATGATCATGTTTGGAAGCTGTCATTATAAGTCACATTTTATAAATGAAGAAACTGATGCTAAATGAATTTTCCAAGATTCATACTAGTAAGTGGGATGCTAGCCTAGACTGTTCTGGGTTCTTGCTTACAACCACTTAAAAAGACACTTACTTTGGAATAAGTAATTCTTACATTATTTTTATTCTTTACATTATTTTTATTCTTGTTAAAAATAGGGCAAGTGAGAAAGAATATTTGACAAGGTTTGCAGGTATATAAATGGTAAACCCAGAACTATCACCCAGCTACTATTCCATCCCGTTCAACAGTCTTTCCACAACGTTCTCCTGACTCCCTACATCTAATATAGGACACTGACTTTTGGTTTAGTTGAGACTCTGAAATTACTTTGATACAATGCATAGCCCGCATATATTCATTAGGAAATTTCACATTTTATGTGTGTCTGAAATTATTCATCTAAAAATCTGCAGGTTTCAAAGATGCTATTGGACTGATTGGAAACTAGTGACTTTTGAATGAAAGACCTTTTGAGCACACAAATGAATGAACCAGGAGAGTGCAGCTGTGTTTAGAAAGAGGCTTTATAATAGTCCCAGGGAGAATTTATTAGGTATTCCCTCTTAATTATTTCCATATAGTATGCTCTCAGTTAATATGTTAAAGATCATCTCTGTTGTCAACAAACCTGAGCATTCTTAGATTTATAAAAAATGCTTACATTTGTTAATAAAACTAATTCATCTAACACTGCCAAGGTGTGCCCAAGGCATGTCCTAAGGAGAAGTTTCCTTAAAGTTTACAGAGTGAGGCTGTAGGCTTCAGTGAGCAGCAGACCCGTGTTTACTGTGTTAAATACCTTTCTCCTCTTGCTACATATCCCAATCTAATAAACACTTAAAAGAACATCCCATGGGAACATATTATAAATGGAGCTGAGCTTTTCAAAAGCTAAAATCATTTGCCTTTTCATCTTGTTTACCATTTCACAAAATGGGGTTTCTGTTACGTGTCATCTGTGGCATAGGGAGAGGCAATGTTAATTGGCTAATAAAATTCCTATTTGATGAGGTAATTGGCAAAGGACCTGTAGCAGGACTGCCATTCCCACTCACCCTTGGAGGCTTCTGCCTCTTTTTTGGTCCTCAAACAACAAGTTGATATTAATTGAACTGCAATTGCCTCAGGCTGCACATTGGGATTTATTGAAAATTGTTTCAAGTTCAAGGATTAAGATCAGATGGGACTTTCTGCTAAAAAACAAACATTAAGGAAAGTGCATTACATCATCAGCTAAGAAAAATTTGCTTTATTGCTCATTATTTCCTCGGCACTGTTCACTAGGAAATAAATTCAAATAGCACTTTAACATTTTTATTGCAATGTTCTGCACTTTGCAATTCAGTAATTTTCTTTTAGTTAATGTTTAGTTCAAAATGCTGTGATCTCTAGTAAAATGTTCTTTATTTAGCTGTATTAAAGAACTGCTTATTTATTTTGAAGATGTCTGTTCTTTTAGACAAATGATTGATTTTATTATTACTTCTTAAGCTTTTTAATAATAGTATCTATAGTTTTTGGATTTGTATCGAAGTGATTTGTATATTTAGCCTATATTTCCTTCTCACACTATTGACAGTCATTACAGAGTGGAACCCATGTTTTACTCATCTTTACAGTTGTTGGCTAATAAAAGAACGTTAAGAAGTGAAGTTCCATAGAAATTCTTTCACTAGGATTCTACAGTAAAAGAGGGATTAGAAACAACTGTTAGAAACAACTGATACGTGAGATTAGAGAAATTTAAAAATACTTGTGGGAGATGGCATGTTCTTATCGTTGGGAGTACAAAAGTTCCAATTGAACAAAACTCAGGAATTTCCCTGTGTTCTTGCTGATTAAGAACCAAACACTATATGCATGAGTATATGCATCTAAGACACATGTATATATTGTGATGATATGCATATGGTCTATACAGAGAGAGGATGAAAAATGTATTCAAATATGAACTAGGGAGTATATCCATGTATGCATGTATACATGGAAAATATAAGCTATGCATTTTAATCAACAAAAAAGTCTATAAAGTATTTATATCCCATTTATGTGTGATGCTTTCAAGGAACTAAATGTTATCCTCTTAAAAGTTTGACTAGCTTCATGTAAAAGAGGAGGACGTTTTTAGTGAATGCTAAATTATTGATGTTTGTAAACATAGCTAATTATATTTGAAAATATAATTAGAATAAATTTGTGGTTCTATAGCGAGATTAGAATATTCTAGCATGAAAATCTTGATTAAGTGTTATAAAAATAATTCCAAACTATTCCTTGTCTTAGACTTGGTACTGTAGATTTTTTTCATACAACTATGGATGTCAATAAAAATTGTTTTTAGAGCAGCTTAATCTGAACATTGCATATGTAATGGAAGATATTTTAACCTACTTGATTCAGTAGAGATACAAACCATGTGACTTAGAAAGATTTAATATTGAATTAGAACATACTAGTTAAAATGTGTGCTTGAAGATACAACCTTGAAGGCTAGTCACTTAAACAAGTGAGACATGAAGTTATTCACTTACCTAAAAGGAAAGGGACTTGGCTGACTTAGTTCTCCCATCACTGCTAAATGTGATAAATAAAGTTCAAAATCAGTTTGGGTTGCTGTGTAGTGTAACTCCTGCAAAGATAAGTTAAATATCATGTTAAAGTGAAAGAAAATTTTATGTATGATAAAGGATTTTTTTTTTTACTTAGTTCATTGGACAATCAAAGGTACTAATACTGTTCAAACAGAATACTATGGGTACACCTTTATTTTGAAAGAAATTAATGTCATGATAATTAAATGAAAAATGTGAGACTGGATGGATACAAACCACCTGACACCTCTCCCAAAAAGTCCAAAAAGTGACACACACACACACACATATAATTTATTATATATGTATCATTTTAAAATACATGTTTATAATTTATATGTTGGATATATTTATATGTTGTTAATGAGAAAATTGGCAAATTTGAATAATGTCTTTAAATTGTTAATTTTATCAGTACTGACTGTTTATATGAGTACTCTACCCTACTGTGGTTATGAATGTCCTTGTTTGGAAATCTTGGGTGAATGGTACACAGAAAACTCTAGTAATATTTTTGCAACTTTGTAAGTCTGAATCAAATCCGTTCTTTTAAGTGGTATGTTAATGACAGAAAATAGGTTAAGGTATAACTAGGCTTTAAGGTCTATATTACCTATTAGCACCTTTTGGATGGAAATTTGGGAAAACCTACTAGGTTTTAACATCCAATTTTGCATTTCCTTTTCTGGTACTTTCCTCTTGGAAATATACACATATGTTCACAGAGATACTTATTGCAATGCTATTTTGTATTAGAAAAGAAAAATAAGTAAAATGTCTGCTTCAAGGAAAGTTCAATTCACACATATTCTTGCTATAGAATATCAGGGGACAGAAGATAGGCTTACGAATACCTAAAATGTCTTCAGATAGAGAGGTCCACAAGACATGTAAAATTAAAATTCAAAAAGTTGTTAAATTAATGCATAAGGTAAAGTCCCACTAATGTTGAATCCCAATATGTTAAATTATCTTTCATATTTAAAAAATGGGTTTAGGCCCACGAGTTTATGGACACCTAATTTTTGATAAAGGAGCAAAGAAGATACAATGGAACAAAGAAAATTTGTTCAGCAAGTGGTGCTGGGAAAACTGGGTAGCTACATGCAAAAAAATGAAACTAGATCA
>NW_004567119.1:14344307-14348419 GCF_000260355.1 Condylura cristata | reverse complement strand
CACAGGGGTGATTTGGTGATGGGAAACCCGTGGGGATTACAATTGAGATGAAAAAAAAATGTGCAAAATGATGTAAAAATAAACTTTTTAATAAAAAAAAATGGGTTTAGGTTGTTATTATTGAGACTACAAGATGGCTACAAGACAGTACCTCAGGGGAGAGAAAGGTGTTTGAAGGGAGAAGAGGCTTTATGTGCTTATTCTAAATTACCTGCTTATTTGACAATACATCAACCTATTCAGGTCACTAGTGCAGTTAAAAACTGAAAGTCACAAACTCCAAAATCAGTTGGATTGGAGTGAAGTTGCAGACTGTTTTAATAACCTGATTAATTATACAAAAGGGAACTTGACTGAAGCTAGTGTCAGCAGGTAGACAAAGGAGGATGAGTATAAAATGCAGGTGCTCTAGCATTTGGGACATTAAAAAATGCACAATTCTTAAAAGGAAGGAAGATTTAATATGAGTGACTAGAATAGTTATGGCTTTAGCGGAAATAGAAAATAAGAGAACCTACTGATTTGTGAGAAGATAGTTTTTTATTGTGGAGTCATTGAATTTAAGATATGCTATGTAGGTAGATATAGTGCAAGTTCCCTAGAAATACATAATATTTAAAGTACACAGATCAAAACTACCATGGAGTGATGTGACTAAATCCTTAAGATAGTAAGTGTAAAGCAATTGTTAGTGAACACTGATTATAGTTTTTTGTTATGATCATTATCTAATGTTCCATTTGTTGCAATATATTTGTACAGATTTAACCCTGCAGTAGTTATTTATATATATCTGGGTATTAAAATGGAAGAGGCTATAACATTACAGATGTAACTCATTCACATTATTTTCAACAGATAAATTCCTATATAATAATACCTGCCTTCCACTTGGTACATTTCACACTTAAACCTCTGTCTCTAACTCAAATGTCTCAAGAAGATTGAAATTTGCAAATAAAGAAACAGATAATAAACAAATAAAATTACTGTAAGTAAAAAAATTAAATGGCTTAAGTCCTGTGCAAAACATCTTTGTCTTACTCTATTCCATTAAAATATTCTGGCTTGGGTTCCTACCAAGATGGTAAAGTCCATAAATTTAGCATCTTAAGCCATTCAGATAGCTAAACTTTTGTAATTAGAGGGTGCAGAATGAAACAGAGGTTTTATTTGTTCAAGTTTAGTAATGCATGAAGATAATTTAACAAAATATTCAAAAATAGCATACATGGACACCTGCATAAATAATATTAAAATCCATTGATTATTTAACTTGACCATACAAATTCTCAGTTGCAATAAAACTCTAAATAACATAAATATACTTATTTGGTCTTGTGTTTATGAAATATGAATTACTGATAGCTCTAATTTTAGCTATGGCAGAAATAAAAAGGTGCATTGGCTGTGATATTACTAGGAAATGGGAATCTTGTAGATCAGAAGGTGCCTAGATTCAGATTGGAACAAGATGAAAATATGTAAATTTATGTAGTCTAGACTTTTAGTAAAATACATGTAGTAGTGAGGCCTCACATAAAGATATTTTTTACTTAGTCTCAAAATGTTTGTAACAAATTCGAGAAATATTGAAATCAGAAAAAAGATCTTAGCTTTACCTAAAAATAGGTAAACATTATAATAAAACAAGGAATTGAGCATCCTTAAATGATTATGGATTTTTTTCCAACTCATTGCTTGTAGTAATAGTGTACTTTCCTCTTGGTTTCTTAATAAATGATGTGAAATCACACATATTCTTTATCCCAATCTTAAATTTTTATGATTCTTTTTAAGGCACAATGATGTTGTATACTCTTACAGCAAAATGAAAATATATTTAAGCTTTACATGAATTAAATAGAATTTCTTTTATCAGAAATATTTATTCAATATATCTATCCTTTACTTTTTCATCAGAATCTAGATTCCAAAATGAATTTATGTAAAACCAGATTTACCTTTGTTTCAAAAATCCCTACTGTGTTTTATTGCCTGACATCCTCCCTATAGGGGCACACTTCAAAATGAGCTGATTTTACAAATTTGTAATTTTTTGAACTTTATTTCTCCATAGAGTTCACAGATTTATAACTGATATATTTCTACTTACAAAGTTTAAATAATATGTAATATAATTCTGCTTACTCTGTGATAATACCATCTAAAATACAAGAATATGATGGCTTTTTCTGAAAATTACAAGGATGGAAATTTGAAATACGACATACATTAGAATGGTGATCACAACAGGTTTCAGCGTGCACATAATCACCAGAGCTATCAAAAGTATTAGCGATTTATGCTAACAAAGTGAATGGATTGGATTTATATTATGCATATCTTATCTGTCATTTATCCCTAAAGCAACATGTTCGCTATACATATATACATCATTACTAGAGTACAGGGTCATGCTGCCATTCAAAATTAAGGTGCCACAGTTTTATTACAATAGAACGGCATCCAAGATGCAATAAAGACTGAAAGTGCAAAAATTTTCACAGATTGCATTTATGAGTGAGGGTGGTCACAAGGAAATGCAGTTTTATTTTATACAAGTGGAAAAGATTTATCATAAATATATAGACCAGTATATAACATTGAAGAACAAGAAGCAAAAAGGAAACAAGGCCCTTGCATAGAGGTCAATTCGCTTTGCTGCAGTTGGAATAACGGGTTTGGCAGGGGGTGGCTTCTTGTTGTTCTTTGCCTGGGATTTCCCAAGTCCATTGTTGACTTCAATAGGTTTTCCATAGCAATCATAATTTGATAATTCAAAATCTCTTGGTAAACTTCCAACAATGCTGAAGTCATTAGATCTCAGATCAGACTTAGAAGTACAAACCTTTTTGCATCTGGTCTCACCAACCTGAGAATAAAAATTAAAGGCACAGTGTATTTAGAATTTTCCGGATTATAAAATACATCTCTGCATAAGATTGTTTTTACCTGAGATTTAATCTGATCAGTTATTATCGATGATAATTAAACCTTAAGATTCCTTGAACATTAGACTCTAAGATGTTGCTTATATTTATACATATATATTTACAGAATAAACTTTTGATAGGTTATTTCATGGTAAGGAGTCAAATGAAAACTTACGTTTGCTAGTTCTCAGTGCAAAGACCAATAAATAAAAATTCAATATTTAGCCATGGAAGAGACCATATAACTACAATGTATGGAGTATGAAAATCTGGTATTTCTAACCTTCTATTACCCATGGGATCCTATTTTTTTAATAGGGTGATTTATAAATGGCTGAGGGATCTCTCATTTCAAAGAAATAGACTATTTCTCTAAACCACACTCACAAGAAAGAACTAAAAGGTGGTTACAAAAATCATAAATCATAAACCAAAGATTTACTAGTGAAAGACAATCCTAATTTGTTGGCTAGAATTGAATTAGCCAACATACACAGAGAATCTAAGGAAATTGTGTGCATTCAATCAGATCAAATGCTACAGATTTTTATTCAGTTGATAATAACTGAATTATTAAATTCAAATTAAATCCCTATAATAAGAAAATAGGTATTTCACACTGAACTGTCTAGCAATCAGAAATAATATTAGAAAGAATAGAAGTATAGACTAATCCTAATGACTTACAATAGCACGTGATGTTCATGGTCAAAGAAGTGTGAGTTCTTTACTCTGCTGTATAATCTTCCTCTGTTGTCACTCCTGAGTTCTCTGATTCAACTTACTATAAACACAGTTATTAAGTTTTTTGATAAAATAGAACACTCTATCAATGTATGGTGTTAGCATAACTGTAGTTATTCTTGTTTTTGACTTATCAATATTAGACATTGACTATGCAGATTTCATTTACATTTAGTAGGTTTTAGCTGGGTAAAATTTATGCTTAATGTAAACAATAAAACAAAATATTCTCCCAAAGCAGGATACTCTCCTCTATTTGAACAAATACATCAACATATTTCCTGACAGCTGAGGTCAAAGGACCTCAGCAAAGATAACCAAGATGCAATAAGTGAGTGGGGGGGGGGGGAAAGGAATTTTTAAAAGTAGATGTGTTACTTTTAAGCTGATGTTCAACTGTTTACAGTATCATATACTTTCTATCACTTAGAT
>NW_004567119.1:14284496-14344207 GCF_000260355.1 Condylura cristata | reverse complement strand
ATAAAATATCAGGAGCTCCAGTGGTGCACGTGGTACTTATACAAAATATCAAACAAAACATCAACAAAAAATGTTGATATTAAGAACAGGCAGTGACGGGCATTGAGGAATTGGATGTTCACCCTTCTGAATAGTTCATAGTTTAAGAAAAAAAGATGTGATTTACCAATATGTTAACCCATAATAGAGCATAATGGAAACGAAGTTGCATCCTGGTTCAGTAGGAGTTTGTTTTAGCTGATGGAGACCAACCTGAAAAAAGAGATTCTCCATCCCCATTTTTTAAAACTGTGCAGTATAATTTATCCATTGTGAGAGCTCAGTTGCATTAAAAAGAATGATCATATCTTGATGAGATGGCTATTGATGGAGCCATCCTGGGGCTAGGGTCTAGTCCACATCGATCTATATTTTGTCTAGGATAATGTCTGGAAAAATTAACACCAGGGACTCATCAAAAGAAAAAAAGAAAAAGAACAAAGGTAGTAACTAAAAATAAATTTGTTGGGGAAGTCATTCATATAAATGAATCATTTGTGTACATCTAAAATTTCTTTCCAGATCTTCCATTTAGATTCCCCAAGTTGAAATTTTAAAGGGACATTTGCAGCAATCAGACTGTCTCCAGGTTCCACTACCAGATACAACACAGATTTGCACATTCACATAAGTTCCCAGTGAGTGTTCCAGACAGGTCGCATTTAAAGCCCTAATGTTCCAGTGCTGCTGGAGGAATGTGTAAGTCTCAACATCTATCAGTGAGCTTTTGTAAAAAGTAAATCATTGCCTAGATTGGAACAATAGTCAAAGTCTACGCATCAAATCTCTGCGTTATCCTCAGACTTACAGTGTAATCTTCTAAAATCTGGCACTTTGGGTTTCCAATCTCTCTTTCTCCCTTAAGAAGCATCCACTCCAAACATTTAAAATATACAAATTCACTTTGCAGAACAAAGTACTCTGACCTCTACAATAAATTTGGGAAGTATGAATTCTTACTTATATAAATGTGTTTACTATACAGAATATGTTATATATGAATTAAAGTGTGGTTTTACTATTTATAAATAGATGAACAAGTAGCCAAACTTTCTTGATATTATAAACATAACACACACAAATACTTCCACAGTCCTAGTCTATTTTATTTTTATTTTCTTAGATTCTGCTAGATATATGGATCATTTTAGGAATTTACCCACACAGTCTATTCGAAATTAGAGTATGTTCTATTTATTGAAAGAAAATATTTAACTATAGCAACATGTTAATAAAAGAATACTCCTACATTAAAGTAGTAACCTGAAAGGTCACTCTCAAGCTAAAATCTTCAATTGGTTATACTAAACTTAACCACATAATCTGTTATACCATCTTCCAGAGTATATTTGAAGATCCCTATATTTGAAATCATTAGAGAACTGTGTGTCTGTCTGTGTGTGTGTGTGTACTGAAAGGATCTCGGCAAAAGAAGTAATTTTTAATGATGTGACACAAATGAATAAGTGATAAGATTACATTCCCTACTGAGAAGTCCTCAGGTTGCTTAATAGCTTATGATTCATTAACCAGTCGGCTGGCCCCACTCCTATTCATTAGGATTTTATACAAACATAACTTTCTTGTTGGTTAATACTCCTTGCACATAATTATCATATCATTTCTGTACATTAAATTACATTGAGTTTATAATATAAATACTACTTTAAACAATTACAGTATCACAAGAAGAAGGATTAAACTGCTTATAAATAAAACACATACTTAACAGATTCTTAAAGTGATATTGGTTATAATAATCTCTAATTTATAATTTTTTAAATATTCCTCATATAAATGTATCTCATTTTCTTTCATCATAAAAACCTGTCACTTCTGAAAACTACTGGGAGCAAAAATTAGGTAGTATGATAATGAAATTGTCAATAATTAAAAATGATGCAGATAAAAACTTCCTGATGCTTCTATTTTTTGCTCTAATTTTTTTTTTTTGGCTTGAGTCTGCACACACTTAAAATCACCTTATGTAATATTTCTGATTTAAAAAGCTAGGTGTGATTTCATGGTGAACATAATTTCTTCTACAGACGATAAAGATCACTGCAAATAATAAAAATATGAGCAGAAGCAAATAATATCTATATCTTTCACCAAATTTAAACCAATCTCTATTTTTTAAAACATTGCCAGAAATAAACAACTACCTCTTTTAAGGACCAACAACACATTTTATCTTTTAATTTATTCAAATCTGCAGGCATGCACACCGTTTTGCATTTTATTGCCCACCTTTGCTGTTCACCATGCATGGTGTGTACTATGGTGCTTGGGAATAGGGTGATACATGTACATTCACTTGGCAGGGAAAAAATAGCATGAATCAAGCATCTCTCCTGACATGGCAGAAAGAACAGGGGAAATGATGTTGTTGGCTCATGTCAGTCTTACCTGCAAAGTACTAATGTGGACCGGAGTCCCTGTGCCATTCACCGTGTTCTTCTTAGCTGCATTGCCACCTTTTCCATCTGCTTGCTCTGCCTTGGCAATTCTGGCCTTTTCTGCTTCAACTCGTTTGGGGTTGTTCAGCATCACCTGGACAACAGCATACTCCACCAGTGAAGCAAACCCAAAGAGCAGACAAGCGATGAGCCAGACATCCAGGGCCTTCACATAAGACACTTTGGGAAGTTCAGCAGCAAGGGTGGTGCACTCCGAGGCCAAGCTGAGCACAGAGAAGATACCTGCAGACACAGAAGTTATAATCAAAACTTTGAATCCCCCCTTTTCCAGCCTATGGCAATGTTCCTCCACCATTACCTTTGACCAAAATCCCTTCCCAATTCCTTCCAGTTTGAACAGTGTGATATCATAGAAAGTGGAGCGTCCAGGTTCCCTGCCTCACCCAAAAAGGGGTGGAACTGAGTAGAGATGAAAAACTGAAGCAGCAGGAAATGACAGAAAAAGATCTGGAGGAGGCACAGGAAGCAGAGAGACATGAAGAAGCTGAGCTTGCTTCTCGGCTTGGTTTTTGTACTAGTGACTTGGAGGTCATGGACAGAAACAATTGGAAGAGACAGAGTCATGGGTGAGGGACCAGTGGGGAGATGAGCAATGGCAGACTTTGTTTTTATCTTGATTTTTTTAAAAAAAGGTTTATTCATGCATACAGAACAGAGGTGCAGGGGCAGTAAGAGGGTTCACCAGAGACAGAGTGGGGAGCAGAACAGGGAGATTGACGAAGTACACTGCTGAGGGGAGCAGCGGGTGGGTCAAGAGATGTCTGCCAGGTCACTTCCTGGCCCGGGACCAAACTTGGGCTAAAGCAGCTGCAACTAGTTTCATAGTGCTGCATTTAACCCATTGCACCATCAAGGAGGGCCCTGTTTATCTTTTGACTTTGTTCTTTCCCTTCCAGACTTGCCTGGCCTCTTCTGCTCTTGTCCTGTGGGTCCCTTCCAGAAGGTGCCTTCGATTTGTAGTGGGCTTTCTGCTTTCAGTGGCCCTGCTATGGCCCAGCCCTATTTGGATGAGCACTTACCCTTGAGGGGATTGGTAAGGTTGGGTGTTTAATTGGAAATAATTTTCAACTATATCCTTTCTCATTTCTCTAGTGCACTCTAATTGTATTAAACTTCTTATCCATTGAAGGTCTTATGCACTAACATAAGTTTTGTTTTTAGACACATTTTAGAACATGCAGATTTGGGGGTCTGGGGTACCCCTCACCATTCTCTGTAACACATTTGTCTATGAGCAATGTTCCCTGAAATCTCCAGGAGTAGAACAAATATTGTATGCATACTTTTTAGGTCAGGATTCTTGATTGTGGTTGGGAAGATTGTAAATATTTAGTTTTTTAAAGAGTAATCAACATAAGCATCATCTCTGAGTGCTGGTTTTCTACTTTGTAGTAGTGATAGATTGTCTGCATGGATGAGAAGACAATAGAATGGGTAGTGTCTGGTTCATTTCTACATCTCCTCTCTTCTGATAAACACCCTCCACCCTCATTCCTTACTCAATAAACATGTGACATCACACACACACATACACACACACACACACACACACACCAAATCCCCCTCCCCAGAAACCTAGGGTATAATATCACAATATCACAATATGGATATTTGGATTTAGATTTGATTTAGCGAATAGAGATGTCTAAAACTATTCTATAATCTCTCTAAGGAAGCCAGAAAGGTCTCTGATTGGACAGGTTTATTTCATTTTTAGCTTTAAACAGATTGCAGCTATAGAACTTACTTTTATCCTATGAGCAACTAAATTGGAACAAAAATAGAACACAGAACATATAAAATAACTGATTGGTTCAAAATTTTGAAAATCTAATAGAAAAGACAAAGTAGTGAATGTTTCTGATTATTTCAGGGGCAAAAAGCATGTCAACCTTTCAAGGAATGAGTAAAATTCTGTTATAAATAATATTAACTATGTAACCAGTTATATATCAATTTAAGTCAAATAACTGTAAAACCCCTAAGGACAATGTGATAATTTATCTTCCTCTTGCCACACTCCCGTTTTCTTCCCTTTTTTCCCTTTTTTTCCTATTTTCAGAAGGTGCTGGACAACACGACCTGTTGGCACAGACCACCCATAATGTACTTGTTCAGAAAGAAGCTCATAGGATGTCAAGGGAGTTTCACTTCAAATCAACAAAGGTATTATTTTGCCTCAGCTCTGTGAGTCCCTTTCACTTCCAGGGCCAAGTGCACATTTTGTACTTAGATTTATGTTAACCTAATAATTAAATATATACCTGGCTTTTTTTTTCCCTCCCCTTGAAAGAAAATATTGCCAGATTATAGAAGTTCTTGGAAGTCCAGTGGATTTTTTAATTTACTTGATAGAGAACATCAAGAAATTTTAAATTGATAGAAGAGAAACTAGATCCTCAAAAGAATCTTTGAGTGGCATCACTCTGGTAGGCATATATGAAATAGACTGAGAAGGGAGAAAAGAGCAGTAGCAGAAATAAAGTATAGAGAAATGAAGAGTAGGAGCCATGCAAAAGGATTTTGGAGAAAACATTTAAAAGACTTGGTTATCAACTGAAGGAAGAAGGAAAAGACAGAGCAACAGCTCTAAACAGATGACTCAAAAAATACCCATTGAAGATGGGAAGTGAGGATTACAGAATTTGATGATTTTGGTGTGAAAATACCAAGGAAGGTTAAAGGCCGAAAAACAAAAGTGGTAACCAGGATACAGCCTAGTGCACTCGAGAAGTATTTTAAAAGGAAAGATTAGTCAGTATTCAGGTAGTGGTCAGGTGGACAGAAGAAAATTGATGAAACCAAAATGCTCTGGTGTCTGAGAAAGGGTCAGACCAACCAGGAGGGATATGTCATTAGTAGGTCTGAAGGGAGAGAGGGGAGATAATTAAAATTCTATACATTAAGTTAGAAACACTGGTGTTCAGTTCTATTAATATTTTCATTATTTCAGAGAAACAGAGGTAAGTAAAGAAGATAATATGAACATGACTACATACCTAATATTTAGGAAAGCCTATTCAAATAGAAGATAGCAATTTGTTTCTTTTATCTTAAAATAGGAAGACAATAATTATTTTATATTTACATAAAAGCATTATCTTAATAAAGATTTCAAGTGAATTTTGTTCATTGTTAAATAATGTTTTGTAAAATTGTCTCCATTTTAATTAACCACAACCAATTACTCAGCTCATTAATATGCCGTGAGAATTTTATAGTGACATATTTTATAGAGGCCACTGCATGTCATAAACTGTTTTATCTTCACCTAGTAGACATTTTAATTTCAGAAATGTTCCAAACCCAGCTCCGACTCTGCCTGTCTTTTCAAACCTTTACATGAAGCTTTATCTGTAGAGGTTAATAGCGATTCTTCTTTCTGGATGTTCAGCCCCAAATACCTTGAAATCGCCTTCCTTCTACTTTCTTAATTCCTGCATACAACACATTTATAAATCTTTTTTATCTGTGCCATATACATTCTTCATTTTTCAGAACCACTACTACTCTTTCCTGGCTCAAACCATGACTACTGTCTCTGGATGATTAAAGCATCTGAGTAATTCAAATGCATCCCTTGTTTCCAGCCTATCTCCTTGAAGTTTTATTCTAAAAACAAGTTACTGAAGAGAAACTGTTAAAATTTAAATCAAGTCTTTCTCAAAATGCCTCAGGGACATGCATTTCACTCTGAATAAAGGTCAGATCTTCAGAATGTCTTAAGAGGAGTTGGAAGACCCACCCTTCCCCTCATTATATCTCTGACCTTATCTTTTAATCCTTTTTAATTCTGATCTGGCCATGAAGCTTTCTGTTTGCTTCTAAAATGCAACTTGGGAGGTGTTCCTGCCACTCAAATATGCCAAACACACTCCTGTCCTGGTAAGGCTGCCCTAACATGATCACTATGCAGCCCACCCTTGAATCTAGAAGATTCCATTCCTTAACCAACATCACTTCTCATTGGCACTATTCTTGACTACAAGCTGCTATTCCTGCATGCATGTATTTCCATATCTGGTATTATACATTATATATTACACTACTAGGAATATGAGAATATAAACTCATTGAGGTTATAGGTTTTTCTTTGATATTAAATCTATTTTATGGACTATTTATACTTTGTTACCTATAAACTTCATTAAATAGATCCCCTTCTTTTTTAACAGTACTTTATATAGTACATAATAAACATTGTTGAATGAATTAAAATGCACAAGAAAGCTTCATAAACTATAAAGTCACATAACTGAGCATAGGATTAAATTCTGAATGTGAATATAGATTTGATATTCATTTTTCCCCCATTCTCCAAATGGCCCATTGATTATTCCTTTATCCTGGTGGACATTTCAAAAGATCATGAGTCTGTTGTCCAAGTTGTCAAAAAGTAATCACAGAACTGGAGTTCAAATCCAGAATTGACTCTAGAGATTACTTTCAACCATCAATAACTCTGTTCCCTATAACAGGTCTACAGGATGCTCTGTGACAGCTCATGGAACTCATGTCAGAAGCCCTATGATGGTTGGGGATTTGTAGAGAAAAATGCTTCAAGGATATGTCAGGAATTGGGATGTCTCCAAAAAGCCTAGCATTTCAATTCACATCACTGCATTAGAGCTAGCTATTTCTACTAAACAAACAAATGAAAGACTATTTGGGGGAAACGTGAGATTTTTGAAAAATCTAGGGATTAAATCTAGTTTGGGGAAGTGTTTATTCTGATTACATTATACTACACAATTATCAGCCCATAACACAAATAATTGGTCAATTTCATTATCTTCCTGAGAGTCACAAAACACTAATGATAATTCTCACTTTTTTTATTATTAGGGTACATATTGTCGTAGTGGTTTCTATTGGATATAAACCATCAGATTTCTAATTCAGATAAAACTGTCATTTTCACTGCTTCTTTCCTGGTTTCCTACTCTTTAAAATCTGTATTTCATTTAATCCCTCCAATATGTCAGGAGAGAGATTTAAACAAGGCCTTTCTGATGAAAGAAAAAAATGCTGTAACCAATCACTCACAAAGAGGTCAGCTATAGCACAGACTTACCTACTATATCAGTTCCAGGTGATACTCAGAACACACAAGTGTGCGCACACGCACACATACACACACACACACACACACCACAGAGTAATGAAAGATTTTAAAGTACTCCAATCAAAATTTGTTGTTACAAAAATCTTACTTTGAAATTTTTTATCCACAAGAAAAGTTCTTTCTTTTTATTTCTAAATCAATTTATTTATTTATTTATCTTCTTACAGTATTTGATTTCTCCCCTAGGTGTATTTTCCTCAGGTCTCCACGGCCAGAGCACCTGTGATTCATCACCACAGTCCCTTATGCTCTCCCCTCCCCTGTTTTGACCTCTCTTCTTGGAGGCCATAAATCTATGGTAAGTTTGCAAGTTTTGTCTTTTTTTCCTAGCCCTTGTTTGGCTTCTCTATATTCCACATGTAAGTGAAACCATCCAATATTTTACTTTCTGAAAGGAAACCTGCACTCTTACGTTTCTCACAGCACTATTACAATACTCAAGGTATGAAAACAACCTTAATGCCCCACAGCAGATGAATCGATCAAGAAGATGTGGTTATATGTACATGGTGGAATACTACTCAGCGATCACAAACAAACAAACAAAAAAACTGGTACCATCTGCAGCAACATGGATGGAGCTAGAAGGGGTTATGCTAAACAAGAAAAGTTCTTGATCATTTTTCAGAGATTTCCCTTTACAGGGAACAGCTGATGAGTCTGGCTAACAGTGTTTCTATGTCATAGAGCATTGAAAATAAAATCTTGGAAAACCTGGCCCAAAAGTCTTTACTTCTTGTTGCTACTGCTACTGATGATGTAACATGCAATAACTGATGTTTAGGAAAAAGATGTTAAATCATTTTAAACAAAATAAATCATATTACACATTCTCTGCTTAATAGTTTTAGATACCCTATAGTATTTTTAAGAAAGATTTCTATCAAAATAGTTACTTAAGTTTAACATTATTGACGATTTTAGACTATAGTTCTCTAAGAAAAATCACTTGTTATAATTACTTCTTGACAAAATGGGACAGATTAACTTTTCAAATCCTCCAAGGGCAGGAAAAGAAATTTTCAGTTTAATTATAGAGTGCTTACATTTTGAGAAAATCTAGTTCAAAGCGTCAAGGTTTGAAGTAAATCTAACAAGAAGAAAAAGATTGTCATCAATGTCAAACTCATTGTTTCACAATAGTTGATTGTATAATAGTAAAGTAACAGAAAGCAGCACATCCCTGGCACCAGAAAGAGAGGCAAGGAACAGATTACCCAGGGGCACTCTGGCGGCACTAGCATCTGGGTTGATCCAGAAGGACAGCCAGGATAGGACCACGATCAGCAGGGTGGGGGCGTAGACGCCCATCATGTAAAACCCGACCTGTCTCCTCAGGGTGAAGATCACCTCCACACACGTGTAGTAGCCTTTCAGAAACAAACATAGTAAAGGTATGAGGTTCTTGCTCACATACAACTGCAGACATCCATAATGCATCACCTTTAAAGTTTGTCACTTCTATTTGAAGCAATTTCACAAAGTAAACTCCCTGCAAAAAAAGCTTTTCTTCAAATATATATAATTGATGGGCTCTAAGAGGATGACATTATGGGACCTGCTTCATCTGACCTTTCACAACTTCATTATGACATTGAGAAATAGATCCCACATGCTGCTCCACCATGTCAGTGTCTCAGCTTTTAAGTCTTTGTTCAGAGAATTTGCAATGGACTTCAACTTTTCATTACCCACGGGCACTCTCAGAGTGAGTGATCTGAAGGAGTCATAGGGAGAGCAATGAATCAAAGCAGAACCAGCATAAAAAGAAACACTCCTGGGCTAAGCGTTGTCGGGAAAGTTTTCAGCCACACCTACTATTCCTTGTCTAGAAAGGACAGAAATCTACAAAAGCTCCTATGATATGAAACCTTACACGCTGGTTTCACTCATAGCAGGAGCTTAAGGGATCAGGGAAAAAAAGCAATGGTAATAAAGTAAAAACGAAAATCAACAACTATAAATCAGAGACATGGAGTGGGGGAGGGGAATAGGACCAAAACTGTGGCGGGAAGAGCACACAGGACTATGGTGATGGCACGTGGGTGAAATGGTGGTGGGAAGTCCAGGGGGGTTACAGCTGAGATGAAAAAATGTACAAAATGAAGAATAAGTTTTATATTTTATTTATTTGTGTGTGTGTGTGTGTGTGTGTAAAATAAAATAAACAAAAAAATAAACAAAAAACGTATTGAAAGTAAACATCAACGAGGATAAGAAAAATGTGTTTTCGATCTAGCTGACTAAGACTGCAAACTGCCAACACCTGCGCTCGTCCCCACCCTGGCGCGTGCTCCACTCCAGGCCCTGAACTTCCCTCTACTTAAGAGAAAGACCCTTCATTTTCACAAGCAGACACCAACGCAAAAACTGCCTTCAGACAAACTTCTAGAGCTGCCACGACATCAACTGCGCCTCCAAATTAATCTACACATTATGGGTCGTCTCAAAGGCTTTATCAACAGTGGAAAATAAGTAAGTGACATAAATACTTTACTATCCGTGGAACAGAAGAGATATTTCTAGATGTTTGAGATGATTTTAAATATTGTCTTAGCCATTTCAATACATTCTTTAATGTTTAAAATGTGTAAGTTAAATACAAATATCATTCACCATTCAATAAAAGTAAGGTTATAAGGCAATACATCAGTGCTAAGAAGTTCAAATGTCAGTAGCCACAATTGTGTTCATTTTAACCTGAAAATGAAAATGTTGAAATAACAAATAAATGGTGAGTAAGTAAAATAATTATGGATAAAAAAGATACAATTTTTTTTATAAATTTTAGTTTAAAAGTAGCATTTATTTTTCCTCATTGGAAAATACAAAAGTATTTTTGATACTAGAGTAACCTTCATGTTTCCTTATTGTTGGTACTTTGTGCAGTGTTTGCACAATGTAGGGTTTCAATGAATATTGAATGAAAGAATGGCTATTCACAACCTTTCCAAATAAGAAAGAAATCTGTCTTTTTTCCAATGTGAATTATAATCATTATTACCACTGAGTGAGTATAAGCAACTCAAACAGTTTAGTTGGTCTGACAAATTCTAATTATGCCAAATTTTCTCAGTAATATATTCACATGCAGAGTGTCTTTTTAAAGTTTAATTTCTTTAAAACTATGCAGTTCATTTAAATCATGCATAGGATTTTTAAAAAGGAAAAAAAAAGAAAAAGAAAAATTTCCTTCCCTCTTCTCTTCCCCACCACTCTCCTAAATTTCCTACATGAACAAACAAGAACTGGTGTTTCTAATAATCATGTGCAAATTCCAATATACGGTATTTCATGAATCTAATTTGCTGCAATTAAGAGGTTTACCCTATTTTTAAAAAATAGTTTTGAAGTTGCTCGCTTTTTGATAGCATCACTAAGTTACGGAGACCTGCCCCTAGTACATGTAAATTGGAGACCAACATATATGTGCTTACTATGTGTTTTAGGTTATGGATTATCAGCAATATTATAGCAATTTACTATGAAGTTGCTCACATTAAAGTGAAGTCTTGTAGTCTCCCCCACCATGTGTAAATGACAGCCTCAAAGTCTTGCGTCCTCTATTCTGAAGCATTTTCCACCAAGTCCTGGCTATGAAGACTCCCATAAAGGGAGTGTCAGAAGACTTGAATGCACCAGCAGTAAAATACATGCTTGGATATTATAGTGATTTACTCCATAAACTTTTATGAGTAACATTTCTTGATCTTTTTTGATCTTTTCCTAGTACTGTTACATTTATGAGAATCAGATGGGCAGCTAATTGATGTAAATGTTCTTTGGCAAATCAATTTAACTTTCTATTTGCTGTGAAGTTTTATCTTCTTGCTGTTCACTCAGGCTTACCATTTAATATTTTTGTATACCCGTTTTCCCATATTTTCTCCCATAGGTTGCTCATCCGTTTATATGTGCTGTGATCTCTCTTTTCTACTATTATACATCGTTAAGCATTTATTGTGAATTTTATATTTTAGTTATATTTCAAAATGTCCAACCCTGAAAACATGTTTTACTTATATTCATTTGTTTATTCATGTGAATGCTGAAAAGTATGTTTGCTAAACACAGCAAGTGTTAATAAGTTAGGCAGTTTTTTGTTGTTGTTATCTTCTGAAGTTTTATCAGTGACTTATAGTAACAAAATAAACCTTTATGACTATAAATCTTGAGAAATTCCCTTTTCCCACAAAACTTATTCTTTATTTTCTGTAACTAAGGTGAAACCTACTTATTCCATTCACTTGTTTACCATACTAGAATATGAATCTATTCAAGGGCAGGGAGATATTCCCATCTTGCTCTCAACTGAGTCCCCAAATGGAGACTTTTAAATGTAGGGTTTAAGGGTGAATAATTGAATACTCTGGGATTTTTAGTGCTCTTACATTACCTTATGTTGTTGCATAAAATTAGTAGTTTTATTTTCATCTCTAGATGAGCTTAGACTTCACTGGGGTCTATGTCAAATTTCTCTAAACAATTTAGAGACTGCACATTTGGAAGTGCTAAGTGTATAATCCAGATGGTGGAACCATTTGAATGTATGACAGAATAGATTCCACAGGGCACAGAGCAATTTCTGACTCCTCGTCAACAACAGCAAGAATCCTTCCTTCCTTACCCTACTGTCTAAAACAGGGATCATGAAAACACTGAACTCATAGGATTGTGGTGAGGCTTAAGTAAAAGGAATTGCTGCAGATCACTGACATAATAAGATCAAAAAGTGATCTACTAAATATGTGTTCCCACACAATATTCCCATAGGACTTTTCTTGGCCTGCAAGGTTATTATTGTCATTATTATGTGAGTTGTCAAAATCCCTAAAATCTTTAATCAGTGTCTTTAATTTGAATGAGGAGTACAGGGAAGATAAGGAATACATTTCCTGGAGCCATGCTTGCTACTGACTCTTCAGTAAGTCATTTAATCACCCAGTACTTCAATTACTTCGTGTGTGTTAAATAGAAGTGCTGGCTTAGAATTGTCAGGAAGATCACTTTTGTATCTAACAACCCACCTGTCTATGAAATCTTCGTTGAATACGTTGGTGGTCACAGTTTTTTGAACTCTTTAGTTGTTCCTTTGGGGGAGGGGGGGATGGTAATTCTTTTAGTAGTGTATATGCTTACTCTCTCATATTAATATACTATATGTTTTATAATAAAAGAGGCTATCTGTATGTATACATGCTATATAATCTTCCACTTTATTTTGATGCCAACAGATGCTTAAATTATTTCTCCAAGTTGCTTAGTATTGCATTGACTATAACATACACATACGAAATTATTCACTCTGTCCTTTATTTCATTATCAGTGGGAATGTTTTAAATTATATTTGACCTCAATGACCTCATGATGACACCATTTTCGTTCAAAGATCTAATCTCTCTAAATACTGCACTATTACACTATATGTTTTTATTCAGCATCTGCTTCAATTAAATCAATTCCTGAACCTTTTTCATGGTGTACTTCCTGACACAGAATTATAGCTTTGTGATAATTCATAAGCTGACCTGGTTATTAATATTAATGTAATGATGAATGATTAATGACCTTTTTGTTTACATTGCTAAGTAAAATAATACTCTTGATACTAAAGCCCTCAAAACCTAGAGATGGCAAAGGTTGACTATTAAACCATTTTATTAAAGTATTGAGTCGGGAGTACTGTATTTTCATTTTGGTGAAAGACTTGATGTGATTTGATTAATGAGGCCAATTACGTGTTTTTATAATGTTCTGTTCTACAACCTAGGTAAATAATATTATACAAGAAATATTTGCAGATGTCCAGATTTTTACATACTTACAGTTTCCTATGTAGCATAAGCTCAACACTTTTTAATATTAAGGATATGTTAAGTAGTGGTTACTACTTAAAAAACTGTCCAAAAAGCAACACACAATTATATACAGACTGTACCATCTCTATTCTCATTTAGCTCCAAGTAGAATTTTGCCAGAAGTAGATTTTCTTGACAACATTCAAAACTATATGGCAAAGTTCATGTTACCAAAACACAAAAGTTAAATCTCTTGTTACTCATAATTACATAGACAAAAGCAAAACCATCTAGTAATGAAAAGAATTAAAAGAACTTTGGTAAATAAAAAAACCTTAAGATTTACATCCATGAATGTAAAGATAAACTGTTTACAAATATGGTACTTATTATTAGCTAGTTTTTTGTATTTTGAACTTAGCATATGTTAATATTAAAATGAAACTTTAAAAATAGGACTCAGTTTGGTTTAAGTTAAAGAAAATTACTTACCAGTGCCTTTATAATATTTTGTACAATTACCATATTCAATATCCTCCTTTTTAATATCAAATTGAGGTAAGGCAATTTTTTCTAACTGAACAGGATCGCCTGACTGCCAGATAAATCTTAAATCATCAGTTGTGTAACCAACTACAAACAAAAATAAGCAAAAAAAAGTTAGTTTGAAATATAATTACTATGCTTTTTAAAATGTTAATAACATATTTAACACAAAGTATAAGGAAATAGGGTTACCTTATATGATTTGCAAAAGTATATAAAAAGGTAAAATCTATGGCCATAATGAAATTATTAGAACAAAAATTAGAAATCATTGGCTTCCAGAAAGAACATATTAAAATAGTCAGCATGCTGCAAAAAATTGAAATCATGTAGTGTCATGTACTACAGTAATTTGTTCCTCTCTATCAGAATTCTGATTTATCATCATTGAGCAAATAATACTTTTCTAATGTGAAATACACTATCTGAAAATTATTAAAGAAACTTAAGCACGAAAACATTTATTTGAAGAAATTTCTCTAAAGGAACTGCATTGCCACTGGACAGCAATAAAAAAAATTCTCAAATGGATATCAGCACAAAATCCTGAAGCATGTAGTTTGGGCTTTGATAAAGTGGCTAAAATTCCAGAATTCTATGAGGTTCTGAAGCATGGTGTAGTCTATCATGGAATTCTAAAGTGCATGTACTTTTAAAAGTAGTACTATCGTGTACTTGGTAGTAAAAGTAAATGTAAATATGTAAATGTAAATGTAAATATGGGATTTCTCACATATGAGAAGGTGTGCACACATGTATACTTATGAGCTCCACAAAATCCCATGTTGTACTAAAAGGCAGTACATATTATTCACATATAGCGTTCAGTTTTAGTAAATTAAAACTGAAAAAGCAAATGACCACTAAGTAACTTTAAAATGTAACATTTAACAGACATATGTAAGATATTTGAAAGGTTTGTTATTTTTTACTCTCCATCTACAAATCACATATACAGGTTTTTAGGCTAATGGTTCTTTATGTCAATGACAATTTTTTTTTAAATTTTATTTATGACCTTTTAAAAAATATAATATGGTAGTAAATTAAGTAACATGTTTTACAGATAATCATTTCTAGTATATATCTATAATAAAAATTATCTTTATTATAATAAAATAATAATTTCTATATAGAAATACAGAAAACTTCATGAAAAATACATTTTATACATCCTTAGATAATAAATCCTTAGATAATAAAGGCTATTTTTTTGTCTTCTAAACTTTCTGCTATGAAAATGTGGTTTTAACATCAGATAAGTTTTATAAATTAGGACAGTTCTCTTTTACCTTGCCTATGTTATAAATTCAAATGAGATTGACAAGTAGAATAACTTAGACATATGTATGACATGAGTTGAACTGGAATTAGGAACTAGAACCAAAAAAGCATTCTTCTATATTGCAAATCAATATAACAGAAGAACTATAAGTTACTTAAGTCATGTAATCTAATGGTTACTTGTCATCCAGAAACTAGTGTTAAAAGTGTTATCTAAGATATTAGCAAAAATATTGACTGTATGTTTTAAGCATTTTTATCCCATAATCACTTAGCGGCACAGTTACATACAGCTTTCCAGTTGCATCTTGCATCGTTGTGTGTCCATTGGAAACAGGGTCAAGTCCAAAGGGCATGAAAGAGTAATAGATAACCTGTAAGTAGAGACAGTCTTAGAAGTCACTGAGTATACTTATCTGTGTTCTACAGATTTTGAAAGGAAAATATAAATGTACTGATGTTGAAGCTAAGAGTACCTCATGCTGACAAGAACATCTCCATCCCGAAAAATAAACAGAAGAATATTTTCCTGGGTTACATCATGAAAATTGGCACTTTTTTCATTTGCAAAAAATAAATCAGGTTTCCAAAGACACTTGTACATTGTGGGATCCACGGTCAGTGCATCTGAACCCCGAAAATCACTAGGGAGTTTCAGCCTGGGATCATTCCATTTCTGTCTCAGGAAGATGTTAACTCTGTAGTCCTAGAAAAGATGTGTGGGTAGGTGTGATTTTATCATTTTTACGAATATATTCAGCATCAGAATAAGTGGGGTTTCAATGAATAGTAGCAGACATATTTGTTCTAATATCAACCAGGACCACAGCAGATCAGTCTGTAAGTTAGAACTCCGTCAACAACAAACATACACACACGATCCTTTTGGTTATTCATCTTTACTTTCTAAGGCTATTTCTATAGGATTTGCTAGTTCAATTGTCAAAATAAAACTTTACCAATAATTGCTTTATATTTATACCAACACCAATTGGAACAGTCGGTCAGATAGTGTGTATCATAAAAGCATGAGAACTGCTAAAGTATTACTACTTTTCTTCCCAGAAAAGTAGAATAAAATTTAGTTTAACTTGATTAATAGATAAAATAGGTAAGGACAAAGTGGAAATGTTTCTATTCATCTCTTACTAAGTAGCAAATTACAAAATAGTATAGTTACATATATGTATATATATATATATAACACACTTGTGTGTGTATAACATATGTAGTACCTATATGCTATCTAGCCTTTTAAAAATGATATCTTTTCTTAAAATGGAAAAAGCTATCTTGACTATTCCTATCTGTGAATTATTATGAGTTTGAGATTATCAATTCTATTTTAGAGTGAACTGAATGAGTCAATCCAATGAGATTTGACTATGAAAATTTTGTAATGTTTAAGTAAAGTTCATTTTAAACTAGTACAAAATGTCTGAAATATGCTGTTTAGAAAATTTTGCTTTTACCTAATTCCTAAAATTTTAATTTTAAAACTGTAAACATTAAATTCTATCAAAACATATTTTAAGAATATGTGAAGTAAGGGACTTATTCAATATCTTAATACGTTTTATATTTGCTAGTGAAACTTGGTGCCTATATGCTTAGGTCTTTTGATTTTCCTTTTATACTTCATTTTATATTTCTGAATTAATTTTAATGATTTCAGAAAATGACAAAAGTGCTCAAATTATATTGGAATTCAACATCTTTATTTTCAATATTAAAAATTCACAAAACACTACAGTCTTTCATAAGATCAAACTGAATTAAATCACAAACTTCAAATTGAAATACAAGCAATTAAATAGGAAGAAAGACCTTTTGCTAAAGACCTTTTCATTTCTAATATAAATATAGCATAAAAACACATGCTTTATAGATATATAAAATGACGATAATGCGTAAGGAATGAATATTGACTTTAGAAAAAGTTGGGGGGATTTACTTTCTCGTGATTTTTTTGTATATACAGACTACAGTAATTGGAGAAATGAAACTCACATAGTAACAATATACATTTACTGAAGTACAGATGGTGCATTAAGATGTAATCTGTCTACATCTCACAGCTTCCTTAAACTTGATGTTTACTATAAACTTCAACATATAATACAATTAATTCTTTAAAATCATATACAGGTGGTTTTAAAGAAAAAAACTAAGGGTTATATGTTGACCTTGAACATGTTCTGGACCAGTGAAAAAAGTATGTAACATTCTTCTAATCAAATGAACATGAATTAAACAGAAAGTAAAAGGAATACTCTAATCCTAGAAAAATGATGGCCTGCATTACACTGTTAAGTGAACATTTTTTCCAAAATATATGTGTATCATAAAATTAACTACTGGACCAATTAACTACTGATTATTTCATATCTGACTGTGATTGTGACAGTTTTGATATCTAAGTAAAAGACCATCATAATTTGAGAATGATGAGGCCCCAGCCAACTGTGTGCCAGAATACTGCTTCCTGTGCCTGGTGGCCTCCAAGCGCCTCCTCTTGTGAGTCATACTGATCTAGTATTTCTACAGACAGCTCAATGATAGGCTTTCCTACCCTGTTCTGCTCCACTGTTGCTCTCTTGCAAGCTGTGGTCCTGCATTCACAGTGCAGGGTTATCCACTGTGCTGCCGCAATTTAGTTGTGAGGACACACAGCAGGTGAAACCGGCACCTTCACTGCTGCGGGACTCCTTCACGTGCTTAGTTCCAAGTAATTCTCATATTTGATGCTCCGGTTGCAGGCTGTTCCATTTATATAGTCTTTTTCAAATTGTTTTATGTGTCATTGATTGTCAGCATTCTCTGCAGTTATTTCTGTAAAGCTAGGGATTATTCGCAGGTGATTCTTAGTATCCAAAGCATGAAAAGCAATATATGGTTAGTAAATGATTTTTTTGAAAGGAATGATTGGACCAAAAAGTCAATTAGGGATTTAGGAGTAATTTATGTCAATGTTTTTTGAAAGCGTGTGATGTATTCTGTGCTTGTATTCCCCTGTTTGAAACATCGGAATTAAATTAATTTACCTTACAGCGATGCTATATTAATTATCACATTAGGATGTTAGTATCCTTATTTTTTATATTAAGAAACTAAATTCGTAGAGGTTAAGACTTGTATGGGGTCAAAGATGCCAAGATTCAGATCTTAGATTTAAATCAGGATCTTTGTATTTCCAAGCCCATACTGATTCCTTTATTCTAAGCTTTATAATTTGATTAATATAATTTTTAAAAGTCATTTATGGCAGCATTTTAAAAAGTGGGATGTACTGTAAATTAAAATATTCATATATCACTTGTAATTTTTCTCACAGGTTTTATCAAAGCTTCTAATGCTACACAGGGTCTTTACACTAAACAGTGTTCTTCTCATTATAATGTTTTGTAGTTAATACACTGACAAATGGTACACACATTATTAGTTCATATAGAACCATTGATTAGAATTCAAAAAGGATTTAGAAAAATGAAATTCACATGGAGAAACACTATTAGAATAATTATTAAAAGCCAAAAAAATAATTTTAATGAGTCACTTTAGAACAGTTAACCATATCATTTTTGAAATAAGTGTAATGTATAATAATGCTCCCAAAAGAATGTATGCATGTGTGATGATTTTAATGGAAATTCAATATAAAGGAGATTTAATGTTTGAAGTTCCACCCGAGACATGGTAGGATGACTTCTTTTTTAAATATCCTTCAGTTAAAAGTCAGTGTTGCTTTAATTCCTGCCATATATCTTGAACATTATTATAAAATGTTGATATAAGATCTTTAAAAAAAAAAACACCTGAGAAGATAAAATTATATATTCCAAAACACAATCTTTTGGTCTAGATAAAGAATATTTAGGATAACTTAATATTTATATATCTATGTCTATATATATTTATTTTATATATTTATATATCTGTAGATATTTATATATCTATGTCTATTTATCTAGGATATATATAAAATATAATATATATATAATATATATAACATTCTATTAAAATAAGAAAGTCTAGTATTATATCAAAGTAAAATGTCCTAATTCTAGAATTACTGGCAAATTGTTTAGGTGATTAACCCAAATATGGCTGAAAGGCTCTTATCAAGTATATGAAGTCTCAAGTCTCAAGTTTTCTCTATTTTTCACTCATCTCTATTTTAGTAAAAATTTGAGGTACACAATAGCGATAATAAAAAGCATACAGAAATAATCAAACTAGAACTAAATGTACAACAGCCATGCGGTGTTAATCATTCCAAGATTCATTCACTACCTGCCAAGCAGAAAGCACAATGAGACACTTAAGTGTTGCTTTCCATTAACAGGGCATATGTATCATAAGGAGAGCATTTTCATAGATAAAACTTTGAGGGATAGATGTATTTTTGTAACATATTTAGATTAACTAGATCTAGAACATGGTAAATATTAATATAATGATATGGTAATACATGTATAAATAAATGAAAAATTAAATACATAAAGGAAGAATTCAACTTGTGTATTTTAATGGGATGATCATTCCCGAAGGAAAAAACCAAGGTTTTTTTTAAGAGGACTGACAATCTTATCTGTTTATTTTTCATATTGACTCTTAATGACAAGTCAAGGATATAGTATTCTATCATAATATTGTAAATGTGTACTTTAAATGAGGTAGCTTAATGGTGACTTACCCTGATGAGACATACTATGTACAGAATGGAATGAGTTTTAGTGTATATAATTTAAGAATACTGATGATTTGGGCAGATTATTTCAAGGAAGAATTTTAGAAAATAATTTAAAATTTGGTCCTCTGGATATACCATGATTTGTTTGCCTATTCACCTCCTAAAGTAAATAATGGATGTTAGTTTTTTGTGTGTCAATATAAGTATATAAATTATAGCAACATACGTACTTAGGTGGGGTATGATAGTGGGAAAGGCTGTCTTTCAGTGCGGTGGTAAGGAATATTTTGGAGTTCTCTGTACTCTGTTCAGTTCTGCTGTGAACCTAAAACTTCTCTGAAAAACAGTACTTTCAAAAGTGAATGCAAAAACTACTATAAGCCCATCGGAGGGTGTAAATACAAGGTTAATAGAAATCATGCAAATTTTGGATATCAGTCTGAAAGATTATTATTTTCCCTTTAAGTATCATACTAAAGCCTCCTCTAACAAGTCTACTTGAGGAATGCATGATTGTCTATGAAAATATAACTTCGATTTAGTTGCCATTTTCTATTAATTAAGACTCGAGCTCTATAAAACTGAATAATTTAGAGAAGACTGATGAATTACAAATTATTTTCTTATCTGGTGGAAATGCAAATTATTCCTGTCAGGTAGAAAGATATTGCCAAAGATTATGCCTTCATTGCCTTGTGGAACATTGACAGATCTGTATTTAATTTAGCAGTCTAATTCCGGCATTCTTTCTTTCACTTCAGTTTCCTGAATTCTCCATTGAATTAGCTTTATTATCTGCATTAATGAGTGAAATAAATCACTAACTTGTCCTCACTCTATGCATGTTTTTAACTTTTCAAAAAGTGTTCTTTGTCCTAGAACATTAAACAAGGTGGCCATACGATCTCACAATTCCACTACTAGAGTGGACCCCATAAAATCAAAACCAAACCATAATGGATACTTGCGGACTCACATTCATAGCAGCATTATTGACAATATCCAAAAGATGAAAACAATCCATTTGTCCATCCACAGAAGAAAGGATAACCAGATGTGGTATTTTCAAGTACACACTATGGAATATTAGTCAGCTATAAAAAAGAATGAAACTCTAACATATGCTATAAATAAACCTTGAAAACATTACACAAAATAAGCAAGACTAAGAAAGAGTTTGTTCAGTTATTACTTAGATGGAGAATTCAAGCAAAAAATAACCCTGGGGAAGGTAAGAATCTAAATGCAGGACTTTGTACACAGAAAGTGCCCAACATATTTCTATTAATTGCGAAACTAAAGTAATGATTTCTGGGACCTATGGCAGTTGGGATATTTGTGTAGTATTCATGGAATTAACTTATATTTTTCCTTAATCACTTGATAAAAAAGACAAAATACAAAAGAAGAAAATTAAACCTGGAAATTTCTCATCCTATTTATTGCTTAATACAGTACTCTTATGATGCTTAATCACCAACAATTTTGGTTAGAATACCTAGAAGGAAAGATGATAAAGAGGAAAATAACCACGATAAATTATTGTTCGTTTTAAGGTAGATACAAAAAAAAAAAGATTTTAACAAAGAGACAAAGAGAGCTTATTTTAACTACTAAACACAGCTTTTCCTTCACATAATGTCCTTAATGATTAATGTTATTTTAACTACTAAAAACAGCTTTTCCTTCACATAATGTCCTTAATGATTAATGTTAGTGAGTATACAGCTGCATTAATGTAAGTTCAATATACCACATAAGCTTTAAGTTTCTACTGTAATCTTCCTTTTTAATGACATTTTTTTAGTAGAGCAGTGTGTATTACAATGAGCATCACCAAAAAGTTGGGCATTGCTTACTTTGACCTATTATTTTTGATCTTTATGCCTTATTATTTCATTATGAAAGTGTTTCAAATAAGTTTCTATATTAGTTATGTAGCTACTTACTATGACTCAAGTCAAGTCACAGCAAGCTTCTATATCTTTTAAGAATGTTTTAAAACTTTACAATTTAAATTAATAGTTTGAGTTCAACAGTCATTACCAAATAAAAGCTCATTAGTAAGTATGCTTTGTTTAATGTTTTATGAGCATTTCTAAGTAATCACTAGTCATTGGCATGTCAAACACTCTATATTAAGATAACTATCTTTGAAATCTTTTTATTTTCATTTTCAATTATTCAATCACAATAATTATAGCTCGATCGTTTATTTTGCAATGAACAAATTCTCATCAGAAACAGGCTTCTTTTATCAGTGGGAAATTACTTTATTGTTTTTAAAGAACGTGGTGACAAATACTATTCATTGTTCATTCCAAATAGCACACTATTAGTCATTATCTGGAAAAGGAATGTTCGCCAAAATTTTCAGTACCAATGAACATCCAAATTAAACTATTTCTTCAAGGCAATAAAACATTTCACAATAATACATGAAACCTGGTTAACTTTCATTTGTGATATTTAATATTAAAAGCTGTTTATTTATATGTGGCATTATTGTTAGGATAGTTCTTCCAGTGACTTGTCATTTTTACCTCATTCCCAATTGGCAAAATTAAACTCACTTGATGAAAAAGAATAGCAGGGAAGGTAATAATGGAGATCAGCTCTAGTAACATCGGCAACAGTGTAATTAAAGTTCTGTTAACCAAGCTATTATAAGTCTTTTTAAAAAAGCATTTCAAATCAGCATTAGTAAAGTTAGAAGTTTCAGGTAAGAACTGCTAGTTAATAACCTGCCAATAAAAATTCTTAGTTTGTATTTTAGCTATTTTTCTCAGTAAGTCTTTTTTATATAAAGGTTTTAGTTAAATATTGTTTAATAACACCTTATTAAAGCTTTTCTAAGCCTATGCCAATATTCCATTTTTATTAGGGTGCCTGCTAGGAGGTGTAATGGAGCTACACTAGAGTATAAAATTCCGAAGATTAACAGTCTGCTGGACTGGACATATAGGAAGTGCCCAACATACTTCTATTAAATAGAGCAGTGAAGAAATGATTTCTGGGACATTTGACAGGGTGAAGGCATTTGCCCAGAATTATTCATGCCATTTACTTAAATTTTTCCTAAATCACTTGAAAAAAATAACAAGTTATGGGAAGTAGAAAATAAAGCCTGGACATTTCTCATCTTTAATTGCTTAATCCAATACTCTGTGGTGCTTAATCACCAATGCTTCCGAATAAAATATCTAGAAAGAAAAGGTAAAGAGAAAGAATCATGATAAATGATTCATTTTAAGGTAGGTACAAAAAGGTGACTTTAACAAAGAGACATAAATAGTACATACTCAAAACAGCTTCTCTTTCAAATAATGCTCTCATTATAATGAAATTTAGTGAGAGTTTTTAGCTATCACCAAATGAAAAACTGATTATTCTAGCATCTCAAAATCCATAAAAGGGTACACATAGAATCAGAAAATCAGGGGCATGTGGGCAAAAGCTGTATGTAATCAGATAACCTTTCAGTAAAATATGAGCACACATATCATTTCCTATTGCTGTTGTCTCAAAATTACCAAAAACTTAGTGGCTTACAGACCACCAGTTATTAACTGACAGCTTTGGAGTTGACAATGTTAAAATTACTTTCACTGGGCTGAAGACCATAGTCTGCAGGCTGGCTTATCCTGGGGGCTCTGAGGACAGAATCCTTTCTGTGGCTTCTTCAAGCTTAGAAACCACCAGCTCGCCTGGGCTGGTGTCTTCTTCCTCACTGTAGGGCTGTAGACTCTATCTTCCTCCCTCCCTTTCAGAGGACAGTTGTGATGACCCAGGGCTCAGAAATACCATCCCCATCTCTAGATCCTTAATTCAATCACACGTATAGTATCTTTTACTTCATGAAACAAAGTACTCATAGGATTCAGAGATTAGGGTATGGATAACTTTGGATCATAATTTATTGTACCACAGGGCACAAAACCTAAAAATGAATAATATGAGGGGGAAATGAATATAAAACCATTTTAAGGGTTTTTTTTTAATCTAAGATGTAAAATTTAAAATATTGAAGCATGTATAGGGTTCCTTGTTCTACCATAAACAAAATCATGTTGAGGTATATAGCAAAAGCAGCAAATAATAAAGTTAGGAAAGTAAAAAAAAAAAAAAAAGATTTAAGGGAAGTGTTTAAATCTATGAAGGGAAATATACAAAATTGTTTTCAAAACAACAAAGGTGAGAAATTGCTAAGAACTAGGACATAGCTCTTTGAGCTAGCCCTAAATGTGATTTTTTTTTTTTTTTGACAAGAACAACTTAGTTGCTCAAAAGAGTTGAAGACTATTTATTACTAAACAAGAAATCAAGAGGCAGAAAGGCAAAGAACGTCTGGCACGATCATGAATTTTAGTGCTATAATAACTAAATATAATTGCAAAACCTGCCTAAACCAAGGAAAGAAAATGGACTGTATAAACAGGCTTTCATTTCTCTGGAGGAACTCTTAGATATTCCTGATGAGGCAAAGGACCTGTGCTTAGATTATTACAATCAACCATGTTATCACATGTTTCCATCATGAATGTAATAGTTCACATTTTCAATTAAGAACATCCCACTGCTCTACGTTGAAAATAAGGACTGAATGGGAAAATCAACAAGCATTATAAGCATAACTGTATAGCAGATGCTCTCTGGACTCTAACAAACCACTCTTCTTACTAGTTTGCAGGTTTGCAGCCACATATAAACTGAGAAAATTAGAAATGACTGCTCTAGTGACTTCAAATTAGGATGATTCCATTTACTTGACAATTTTGGGGATGCTACAATTAATGTCAGTAAATATCACTTAAAGTATTAAAATGATACCTCAAAAAAATGTAAGGTAGCAGAATGCAAACGAACACAGAGATCTCAGAAATAGGAACTAGAAAGCTATAAAATGAGACCATAAAACAAGCTGAAGGAACATATAACTGGGGAGGTGTGGAAGGGCTTAAGGAATATTTATATGGCTGTAATTTTTCCTCCACCACATAATTATGGTTTGCAAATAAATGTGAGCTTACTTTTAGTTTAGTCAGAAATATTTAGCATCTAAATTAAAAATCAGACATGAATAAGCAGGAAAGAATGTTTTTCAAATAGAGTTGGTTAAAACTCCCCAACAACAGCAATGCTAAAACCTATCACCCCGATTGCTCCTTTGTTTGATAATCAACTTTATACTCTCAGGCTGGGTTGCCCTCTCTCTGCAGAAGTTGCCCTACATCTGTCTGCCACCTGCCTGCCAGCTATTTATAGTACATCCTCCCCCAAGCTCTGTGTTCTGACTTGTGCTTTCTGGAATAAGTAACTGCCCATGGAGGAAGAAAGGTTTGGTTGGGGAGTAAAGTGCAAGACAGTATTGAAGCTTCTCAAATTTAAGGACTTAACTTCAGCAGGTTTTTGTCAGAGAAAATTTCTAAGAGGTTATCAGTGAACAAAAAAACACAACTATACAAAGGAGCTACTAATAAACACAAACACCCTCATTTCTTCAGGGTGAGATTCTACTGTGAAATATACTAAAGTATATAAGCATGGTAACCAGTCACCATCAGCAAAAGCTCTTATGCCAGTAGATACATCATTACTGTATTTTTGTAATTGTTTACTCCTTTAGGTCACACCTCAAATATAAAATATGTCTGTGCTTAAGTCTGTGCAGTGCCAAAGCACCCTGCGATGTTTCTTCAAAATCCCAGCATTTAGACAAATCTAATATTTTTTTGATTTTCCTGCTTCCCACTTTTCATTTTATTTTTAAGAAACATCTTCTCTGACTATTATCAAAAAGACCAGAGATAACCAATGTTGACAAGGATGTGGAAAAAAGTGAAGCCTTGCCAACTATTGTTGGAACTATAATAGGTGCAGCTATGAAAAGTGGTGTGAAGTTTACTGAAGAAATTGAAAAAGAATGACCATATGATTCAGCAGTCTTACTTCTGGGTATTTCTATAAAGGACACAAAACCATTTTCTCTAAGGGATAGCTGTACACCCATGTTCACCAAAGAATTATTTACAGTAGCCACAGAATAGAGAGAACCAAACTGTGTGTCAATGGATAGAGGGACTGGGAAATTAACAGAATTTTATTAAGCCTTTTAAAGAAAAAAAAAAAAAAAGACCATTTCTGCTGGCGCAGCACAACACTATGAAGTTACTGCAGCTTCAGCTTTGGCAAGAGTTCGATTCCCGGCCAGAGAGGTGGCCCACATGTCATGCAGACCTCTCCTGTCTCCCCTTTACTCCCCTCGGCTCCCTTCGGCAGTGTATTTCGTTGATCTGCCTGTTCTGCTCCCCACTCTGTCTCTGGTGAATCCTCTCACTGCCCCTGCACCTCTGGCCTGTACTCCAGTTCTGTATGCAGAAATAAATAAATATTTTTAAAAAGACAGTTTTGTCATCGCCAACAACCTGGATGAAACTGAAGTACATTTTAATGCATAAAATAAACCAGACCGAAAAAGACAAATACTTCATGGTATCATTTCTAGGTGGATCCTTAAAGAACTATTGAACTCATAGAAACAGTTGAAAAAGTCTGTCAGGGACTTAGGAAGTAGGGTAAATATAAAAGGTTGGTATAGAATGCAAGTTTTCAGTTACAAGATAAATTGGTGGATTTAGAGTAAAAAATGATGACTGCTACTAACAGTAATTGTAGAGCTGAAACTTTTGAGGAGAGTAGTACTTACATGTTCTCAAAAACAAATAGGAATGAAGATAAAGAAGCAAGGTGGTGGTAGACGTGGCAGTTAACTTTATTGGGGGAATTGTCTATGTACATCAAGTCATCATACACACTTTAAATATATTACAATTTTCTCAATTATACTGCAACACAATTGAAAAAATAAAATAGGCCTATACCAGGTGATTGGAAGAAGTAAAAAAAGAAACAGCTGCTAGTAATATAGATCCCATCCACACATGTACGTTCTTCTAATTTCCCTCTTGAGTTATCACTATCATTTCCAAACAGTGTTTGTCACAGATAGTGAAGAACAAGTTTTGTCTAGATCAATGTTTTTCTTTAGAAGAGTTCTTAATGTTATCTATAAATCTTAATAGCGTGTGCCTTTCCTAACTATTAAGCAATGAGGTATTAGAGCATTTGTTTTTGAAGAAGCTAAGCAAATCTATAAAATATGACAAACTCAATTGACACATCTATAAAACTGTTTTATTGGGATTATGAAAGAAGCATTGCTGAAAGCAAAAAACAGTAATTAGGATTAAGCAGAATATTTAAGTCTATTTGATGCGTTTCATACTGATTCTGAATATTTGGCTATGTTTGCACAACACAGAATGAAAGACAGTTGGTTTTATCCAGGTTAGTTTAACAGAATAAATAGCAAATATAAATAATGTAGTTTCCCTGGATGAGTTCCCTAAAATTTTTTAAATTACTGCTTGACGTTAACTCACTTTGTGTTTGATAAATAGCAGGATTTATATAGTCTCTTAATCAATCAATATTAGCTAATGTGAAAAATTTTATGTTCACTATTGAGTGCATATTCCACATTTCATAGAAAATGACAAAGTAGAATGCATTATTCATGAAATAATTCAGAAAATTGTAGTATATCAGACAACAAAATGAATCACACAGAAATAGCTAAATTTCAGTAAAGAAGTTACAAGATTTAAAAAATAAACAAATGACAGACATGAGAGACCTGGATTGAAAAGAGGGAATAAAGTGCGTCAGCCTACTCATAAAAAAACTCCAAACAGAGATTAAGATCAGAAATAAATAGTAGGGCAAAGAACCCAGAATGAGAACTGGTTGAATCTGATCCCAGAAGTATTTTGGACTAACTATCATGATGAATCTGTGCAGGAGAACCATAGGGGATCTGTTAGAATATATGAAATATTTTACTGTAATCCTCGCATACTCTACAAGAACTCTCCCTTTTCTAACACTTCTTTCCACCAGGTATTTTTCAGGTGGATACAATCAATACGGATGGGACCTAGAGAAGTTTAGGCATCTGGATTTGGGAGACACCCAATACTCATTAAATAAGAGATGCACTAGAGATACCTACCCAGCTATGACACACTGCAGCTTTATGCAAATAAGAAAAAATATCCTTACTTAGCTACCCCTAAAGAGATGTTTCCAGTAGCCTGTACCGTCCTGACAGTGTAGGTTTAGGGTTAGTGCAATGGAATCGTGAAAAATAAAATGGTCCAGAGAAGAGAACAGGGACCAAATAAATCCCTTTAATGTTTTTCTTACTTTGGCAAATGAAAATGAGTGCTTGGTTAGATGAAGTACATTTTCAGTTAATGTGTCCTGCCCATGTCTGCTGAGTGACACACGGCGGGCTGTCTCTTATTTCAGAGCCGTGGCCCCCAAGGATCTAGTCTGTTAGTCTGTGTCATTAAGTAAGCCAGGGTCACAGAGTGATTTTTGGACTTAATTTAAAATCCTCTTTTTAATAGTTCTCTAAACATATACATCTACATGCTGCCTAAAAGACTCATTTATTCAGAGCTAAATACATGCTTCTATAAACAATAAGTAGATAATATTTTCATCACAACTGATCAAAAATAGGTGTCATAAATTTAGCACATTATACAACTGCTTTTATCTTGCTACAGGAATAAATAAATATGTAAATCGTTCTTTTTCTAGCCTGAGATATTTGCTACAAATTATATTGTATTCTATGCATAACAAAAGCATCTCAAAAGAATACAGAAGTCTGGGAACTTCTTTCTCCAAGATGAAGTATCATTTTAGCGTGTTTTTTTTTTAAGGGCACAAATATTCTAATGAATACCCGAATAATCTAAAACATCAAAAAGCAAGTAGAATTTATTGACTATCTTTTGAGAAACTAATAGACAAGGCCATCACTCAGGAAATCTCCCAATGAAACTGCAGATGTCTTTGTCCCGATATGTCTTTGTCCCGATATGGAGTGTGGGGTTGGGGAGCAACCACACCCCACACCTCTCTTTTCTGTTTTTTTTTTCTTTTCTTTAGTTTTTACATCATTCTTAATTTTGTGCATTTTTTCATCTCAGTTGTAATCCCAGGGTGCTTCTCACTACCAATTCACCCATGAGCCATCACCATAGTCCCATGCTCTCTTCCCACAAGAGTTATGATCCCACTCCCCTTTCCACCCCATAACATGTCTCCCACTTAAAGTTGTTGTTTTCATTTCTACTTTATTATATTTGCTTCTCCCCTCCTCCTCCCCCCCACACTGGTCCTTTATGCTCCTGTTATGAGTGAAACCATCTGATATTTTTTTTCTTTCTGCCTTATTTCACTGAGGATGATCCCTTCCAGCTCCATCTGTGTTGCTGCAAAAGGCATGAGTTTGTCTTTTTTGATTGCTGAGTAATATTCCATTGTGTATATGTACTTTTCAAGACAGGAGCTTGCCTATCACTGCCTCCTTCTCTTCATTAGCCTTTCTCCTATTTACATAATATTTTCAAGAGACTCCCCTGTTGAATTTCTGAAAATCAGTGTTCCTCTTTGCTTTTTTACAGATCTTTACTCCTAAGATCACAAAGTCAGCTCAATGGGGAAAAAAATAGATTTGTGTGAAAAAAATAGGGAAAAAAATTGTGAATACTTTCATGTTTCCGAATTCCATACACAGAACCATATTAGAGAGAAAAAAAAAAAAGTGTTCTAGAGTATAAATTGCTTTAGTCTTTCTTCTATGTGATAACCCATTAGTTGTTCAGAGTGATTTTATTAATTCTTCCAAGTTTATAAGTTTTAATGTATTGTTAGAATTTAATTTGATTTGCAAAATTGCATAGATACTGAAATCATCGATTTAGAAAAACCTTGGGATTTGTATACTTTATACTAGAAAAAACATGCATTTTTTTCCTCAAAGTTACTCCTTACTTTTCAATTGTAATATTATTAATTTTACTAACCTCTAGTTAACATTTTGATAATTAAATATATTAAGTTAATTGTAATCTTACCATTGTTGTCTCTTGAATGGAGCCAAAACTGTTGATAAAAATGTTGACTACTACATCGACAGGAATACCTATGAATAAAAAATTAAATACATTTGTTAGTTGTGAAAAACATGGTCAGATGCTTCATATTTTTATGATTTATGCATTTGAATATTATATTTTTCCAGTCTACAAAGGCTGTAAAATTCAGTCTAACACATTCATAAATGATATTAACTAAATATCACTTAAAATATACAACTTCTAAATGGGGTTATAATCCAAATAAAATTAGTTAAATGAGTTATTAATGTTATTTACTCCAAAATATGTCTTTCTTAAATTGTAGAAAATATAAGAAAACACATGTCTAAAATGTTAAATTTGATTGTTACTTTTAATAAAATATAATTTTTTCTTTAAAAGTCTTAAAAAGTGTTAATTTTTTACATTTTTTTTAATTTTTTACATTTTTATAATCATTTCAAATTCTTATTTTAATTTGTAAAGCAGTATTCAATATATTTTGCTTACAATGACCACATCTTGATTTTTGATTCATGAAAATGCTAAGTTCATCAGACCTATAATAGAGCCATTATAAATATTTTTGCCTGACCTGTTGGGGTAATTTGGAGGTTCATTGAGTGAGACTAAGGTATAATGTTCCAATTTTTTTTCTTTCTTTCTCTTTATTTTCTTCTTTTTGTGGGCTGCTAGTGGGCTAACAAAGGGAACATGTGAATTTAGCCTTTTAGCCACAAAACCACTGACTGATGAAAAACAGGTGGTGAATCAATATATGGTAGAAACGTGACGACCCAGACCAGGGCTGCTGTTGAAAGTAACTGAATAGGTTCTGGTAATGAATAAACCCCCCTGTTTTTACAACATAGTTGTATAACTTCAGTGACTAGAAGCAGCTGCAGATTTGTTTTTTGTCTGTAAAGACGAAAAAAAAAATCTAGCCTTATAATATTAATCTGATCTACATTAATACCTCTTTATAAATAGCAACAAAGATAACAGTTTTGCAAAGACTTTTTTGTCCCCCATGACATTTCCTAATATATCAAGAGTACAGCATAAAGTAAAAGAAAAAAAAAAAATGCACATGCACTATATAATCTCATGGCTTTTATTGCAAGTATTGTTCTTTGATCGCAAGTATGCTGTTATTTTGTTGGATTAAAGATAATTTATGATGTAGAAATCACACTTCTATTCACAAAGTTAACTTAAAAAAAAAAAAATAAAACCAGATAGGCACCTTTTTTTTTTTTTTAACAAAACCATAGAGGGTAGTTTGTTACCAATGTAAAATCTAACAAAAAATAAAACAAAATCTATAAACATCCATCATAACCGTTCACTTTCCTTAAATAAGTGTGTGGACATTCTCCGACAAATTATACTTTGCAATATGTAAACCAGGTCTGCATCTAGAACCTAAATTTTAAATCACTATGATTAAGAAAGCTACAGTTTCAGAGATTTGTCTATTAGTTCATTAATGTATCTTTTTTTGTGTTTTTTTTTTTAACCAGGGACCATATAATTCCACTAAAATTACTATTTTTGCTTTGAATAATTTTGGTATGAAATTGCTCTGATTCTAAGTACTTTATAAGATACGTACATATCTATTTGAATACTTAACTGATTTGAATGTCTACAGATAAAATTAAGTTTTAAACTGCAAAAAATATAGTATTTCTTGGAGAAAAACAAACCTTTGAAATTTGGTCTTATTCTGGGGTCATAACTGACCAATAGCCTATTCAATATATTGCTGGTTGAGTTGGCAGGTACTCGAGCAAGGTCCTCTGCTGACTGCTGGCTAAAGAGGAAAAATAAAACCAGACAAAACTTTGATAAGTATTTAAAAATAACAAGCAAAGAACTAGGTCACTTTGAGTAGAGAAACTGGTTTTCTTAGGCAAGTGCTTAACAACATCACTTTAGCAACTAGAAGGGAATAAAAAGTAGTAGGCAATGTTGGAAGTCCATGAGATTTGTCATTAAAAAATAAGAATTAAAAAATTAGCACTTAATTTTACCAGTGCATAAAACAGTGTCCCAAATATTCTTGTTACTTTCATGTAAATAAAATTAAGGAGGCATTTTGCTTGTCCATCATAATCTAGACAAACAGAGAGAGTGAAGATGATGTAACAGCAAAAGAAAATCAGCTAAAATAGTTTTTGAGTAATATAGAATATTAACCTTCTGCCTAAGCACAGAAGGTCTGTGGATACTGTAGGGTGACATAACTAAGGATGATAGATTAAGTTCCTAAAACCGCTACAAGTATATTTATTAAATAAGATTGTCCAAGAATTCACAATGAATGTTCTCCTTATTGAGAGTAATGTTATCCTGGGGAAATGATAAGAGAATTTTCTCTATTACTATATCAATTAAACAAGGAGTTTAATTTTCAGAGTTACAACTATCTCTTTCATATAAACATATGCATACCATATAAATACATAGCCTATATTAGTCAATTCAGCAGATACATATAAAAGTATATTTATATATACTTGATTCAAAACTGGAGCCTACTAGAATTATATTTTGTTTTGAATATTTTTAACATTAAATTGTTCTGAATGTGTGTGTATCTATATACCTATTTATAACTTATCTACCTATATTTGTTATTGCTATTTTTATTGAATCTTGACCAAGTTAGTAGTTGCTTAAGATCACTTAAAATCATTCACTTTCTTGGAAACAAATGAAATTTTTTTTTTACTCCTATATTTTTCACATCATTGTTTATTTTTCTACAATATGTGCTCATTGCTTTCTCCTTACAAATGAAAACTATTTTGTTGTTTATTGTGTGTTTGGTTTAGTTTGTTATACTACCCATGTAATCATATGTCCAAGGTTAAAAAAGTCCATGCCAATCACAAGGAAACTCTATACTTGGAGCTTCCAACACTGTGGTAAAAGTGCCAATTTCAGAAATGATATTAATTTATATGAAGCATTCTTAGATTAATGGGTTTGGCTTTGTATTGAAATCCCAGCTCTTACCTGTCAGAAAATTCTGTTAAAAAATTCTAAGTTAATAATACAATCTTCTGAGAAGAGACAACCACTACCTTTGGATTTGACAGATATAAAGAGCTCATGAAAAATCTAAAAATACTATGAATTGATACAAATAATACTTCCAAAATGATGTCAGATATTTAAAAAATGAGAGAAAATCAATTAATTAAATTTCATAAAGGTATTAGGATACTATATAGATTTTTTTTCAAAGATTTATTTATTTGTGCATACAGAACTGGGGTACAGGCCAGAGGCGCAGGGGCAGTGAGAGGCTTCACCAGAGACAGAGTGGGGAGCAGAGCAGGCAGACTGACGAAGTACACTGCTCAGGGGAGCAGCGGGCAGGTCAGGAGAAGTCTGCCGCGCCATGTGGTCTCCTCCAGGGCAGGCAGGGATCGAACTCATGCGGAAGTGGCTTCAGTTTCTTAGTGCTGTACTTTAACCTGCTTCGCCACCAGGGAGTGCCGTATATAGATTTTTAAAATTGCTTCTTATGGCCTTAGTGGCTCTAACATCAGTTGCAGAGACTTTCAGACTGGTAATGAGATTTTTCAATGCATTTCAGGTGAAATTGTAACTTCTGTAGAATCAATTGTCATCCCTTATCAAAAGACGGAAGACTCTAAAGAGAATAAGGTTATGAGGGAAAATTGAATATTAGGATGCAAAGTAGTGTTCAAACCTAAATGCACATTTTCTCATGCACAGGAGGAAAATACACTTGTATTGGATCAATTAAGTGCTAATATTGTGACTCTTGATTTAAAATCCTTTACAAGTACATTCCTTCTAAGCAATAAAATGACCAGACAACGAAAGACAATTAGCACTTAATTTTGTAGTCCAGAACATGCCAGCCTGATTCTTTTCCTCTTCCAGCTGTGAAAAGTGGCTGAATGTAACATACCACAAAATGACTTCTTGGCATAAGGATTATGTGGAATTAAAGACATTGAAAAACAGCAGGGAGAGGCTTTCTCTTAACTCCTCTAAACTGCTTAGAAGAAAAATCTGGAAAACATAATTCTATTGTTATAAATCCCCTCCCTGGGAGTTTCCTTGACCAGAGAAGACGGACTCTCACAAGTGAACCTCATACCCCGATAAACTTGTCACAATCACCTCCCACTTTTTCTTCTAAGGGCCTCTTCATCTTTCCTTAAAATCACTTACTGTTCCTTTAGTGTCTCTGCTATTCTCCTCCCCCTATTAAAGTTGTATGAGTGTACATAAGCTCTTAAATAGCACCCTTTTGAATACTGTTTTCTATTTATGCCTTGACCCCACCACATGCATGTAAAATTAATACATTTATACAATTTGTCTACTATTAAATGCCTATTGTCAGCTTATTCCATGGACCCAGGTACTAAGTCTAGGCAAAAATCCTCTTCTTCCTTAGTGTCAATCAAACCTATTTTCTACATAAATGCATGAAATTTCAGAGCACCAAAGGGATTTACATATAGCGTATTTTCCAATGTCTGTACTTACTGTATGTGACCTTATAATTTGGAATTTGAGTAGTATTATGTATACCAAATATGGAGTAATAAGAAAGAAATGGTTTCAATTAGGTCATACATTTAATGTCTGTTTTATTAAGTCTTCATATTCTAAATCTGTCTAATACTATATCCATCTGAAGATGCCATTTTATTGTATTTCAACAAATCAATAATTCTAATATATTATAAAACAGGATTTATTTCATGGAAATATGATATTCATTTCAGAAAAATTACCGCATACAAAGAGATCAAATGACTGGAGAAAAACTTTGCTTTATATCAAAAACTTTGTTTACAACCAGTTCTCTATTGTTCACAGGTCTAAACTTGAGCCAAAACCATTACTAAGAAGTCAGTCATGCAAAGAATGTATCATGCTGTAGAGCTCAATGATGTAATGTTTTCCAATACTAAAGGAAAAATCCAGAACTTTCTTTCCAAAGGGGAGGCTCAGTTTTCCATTAACTGTTGAAAGCTCTTATTTAACATAACCCTTTAGTGACCATATTGCTCACTCCATTTCAAAATGAAAGAGATCCCAAAGAAAATGGTGTTGTTTTTCTCTGAAGTTATAAGTGCAGCAGTAATGGTCAGAGAGCTTCTCAGATCAGATATAATGTTGCATGTGCATCACAAGCAATATGAGCATGTGAGCTACAGAGCTTGTTGAACGTGAATTGAGCAAGTACACCACAGCAAGGGAAGGCAGAGAAGGTGTGGAAAATGTATAGGTTTGTATTATTTCTCTCCTTTACTATAGTACAGTAATTTTTAACACTTTTTTTTTTTTTAGGTTTCAGATACCACTGAGAATCTCACAAAGACTATGTTCTTTCCTAAAAAAAAAAAAAAAGGCAGAGAATTCCTGGAGCTGCGGACCTTAGGGTAAGAACCCTCCTTCATGAATCAAATGATGTTATCCTCATCTAAAGGGAGATGAGAAGGGGAAAATGAAAGGTAGGTGTCTTATAGTGACAGAAAGTAAGTTTATAAAAAGAAGTGGGAATGTGTCAAAAGGATACAGGTAACACCTGGAAGAGGTTCCAGTGCTATATTCCAGAATAATTTTAACAAACAATAGAGTAAAATTGGGTTAAAATCCAAAGCACTGTAATCTAAAGTGTAAAATAAAAACCCATAGGTTCATACACCTGTATATGAATAGATGATTGAACAAATATATACATCATAGAGAATAGACAAATCTTCCACACAAGATTGCAAGTAATTGGTCTAGAGTCTCTGTTAAATTGATATAGTATAACTCCCCACTCCTACTGTGAGTAGGCACAGTGAATTCATTATAAGTAGCACAGTAGGGGAAGGATAAAAAAAGAGTAATTTTCACAGCCCTCCCTAGTGACGCAAAGGGGTAAAGCACAGCACTATGAAGCTACCACAGCTACTGCAGCACGAGTTTGATCCCCAGCAAGGGAGGCAACCCACACGGCACAGACCTCTCCTGTCTCGCCTGCTGCTCCCCTCATCTGTGTATTCCACTGGAACTGCTTGTTCTGCTCCCCACTCTGTGTCTGGTGAATCTTCTCACTGGCCCTGCACCTCTGGCTTGTACCCCAGTTCTGTATGGATAAATAAATAAATCTAACAACAACCAAAAACAAAAGTAACATTCATAGTTGGAAAATGGTCAATGAGTACCTCGCCCAGGTCATTAACATTAACCTCTATAGTGATAAATGCTATATGCCTTTAATATAATATGATGAAAAAAAGCATTTCAACACCTGTGGTCTTTGTCCCCAAAATATTCAACCTTATTCTAATCATAAAATCTCTGACAAATCCCAATGGTGGTCATTTTTAAAAATATCTGACTTGTACCCCTCAGCAATGTTATAATCATGAAAAGCCAAAATTTGAGAAAGTATCACAGTGAAGAGAGGCCCAAAGAGACAGGAGGACTATGGGGTCTGTAACTTGCTGACTATATTCTTGTAATGGACAAAGAGGGTTAAGTAAAAGCAAAGGAAAACTTTGGTAAAGTAGAACTTCAATAAATAATAATGTAGCAATATTGAGTCTGTAGTTATAAAAATATGAATCATATTAATTAGATGTTAATAACAGAGGAAACTAGGTGAGGATTATTGGAAACTTTGTAGTTTTCGGGCAACTTTTCTATAAACCTACAACTTCTAAGGTAAAATATTTGATGAAAAAAACAAGGACCAAAGACTGTACTGGACAATGACAAAGAAGTCATATGGGTGGAAAGTAAAAAATCTGAACAGCTATAGTGTATAGATCTATCATTAGGAAAATGCAAATTAAAATAAATGAGATACCACTGCATGCCTATTTAAAGGGCCAACAACCAGAAAACTCACCCCATAAATGCCAAAGAGGGTGTAGAATAAAAAGAACATTTATCCATAGTTGATGAGAATTTAAAATAGCACAGCCCCTTGAGAAAAGAGTTTGGTGATTCCCTACCAAATGAAACACATTCTTATGTAATCCAGCAACTGTGCTTCTGGATTTTTAGCCAATAGAAACAATGTTTAGTGTAGCTTTATTCATAACTGCCAAAAACTGGATGCAAACAATTGCCCTTCGGTAGATGAATGGGTAAAGAAGGGTACATAGAAACAATGGAGTATCATTCACTGCTAACAAATAAACTGCCAAGCCATGAAGAAACATGGAAAAAGCTAAAATGCGTATTTCCAAGTGCAGGAAGCCAATCTGAAAAGTCTCTATGCTCTACAGTTCCAACCATATAGCCTTCTGGGAAAGGCAAGACCATGGAGACAGAAAGAGTAAGTTCACTGGTTACCAGGGATTGGCAGTAGAAGGAAGAGATGAGTAGTTGGAGCACAGAGAAATTGTCAAGTGGTGAAAAGAATCTGTGTGATATGATAATGATGAATACATGTCATTTTTCATTTGTCCAAATCTATAGAGTATTCAAAACCAGGAAGAAACCTAATGCAAATTATGGATTATTGATGAATTAGATGTGTCAGTGTAGACTCATCAGTTGTATCAAGTGTACCAGGCGGTGGGGAATGTTGACAGTGAGGAAGATTCTGCTATTGTGGAGGCTGAGGCTCTATGGGAAATGTCTATTCCTACCCCTCAGATTTCTCTCAAAATTTCAGTCATATAAAAGGAGAAAAATGAAAGAGCTGAAAAAAATCTGAAAGATACAGAAGAAAGATTCTCTTATTTAAAAGTATCCACCTCACCAGAGGCAATCTCTGTATATAAATGATCATACAGAACTGTCATCTTGATAACATGCTTGAGTTTATGAAAAGCACAGCTACAAGTCTACACATGCCAACTTACAAAAAGATCCATGTTTCATATTCACCTATAAAGAAGAATATTTAGTTCAATAGTTAATCCAACAGATAGAGATAAAATACAAATAACTCCCATTTTTAAGTAACACATTATTTATTAATCTAGATAATTGGAGAGTAATTATAGAGTACTCTCGCTTTGTATTTGCCTAACTATAACTTATTATTACCTATCTTGAGAGCTTTGCATTTGTTTTCCATTCTGCTTTCACAGATTAATTTGTGAAAAGATGGTTTATGAATACAAGTGAATGATACCTTTATATGATTAGTTGAGTTTAATTAGTTTATATTTATTTGAAAAGACTGTTTATGGATGTACGTGAATGTGTGTGGTCAATTCTGCATGTTATAACAGGTCAAGAAACATAATTAAGGATAATGCTCAACATTTATCTCCCCAACTGAGCTTTAGGAAATCTTGGGGCCTTGGAAACAGTTTCAAATGTTGTCTAACTTTAATTAATGCAATTACATCACCCAGGACTTAAAGAAAAATATTTTTCAGAAAGTAGCATCTCTTTGAAGAAATCTAGGATTTAAACACTAAGAATTTTCAAATATCATCAAAAGCTATGTTCACTTTTCACTTGGTATCACATGGAAGATGATTCATCCTATGAATACTACAAATTCTTTCTATTTATGTGGTATATTTCTCAAAGAATGTAAAACATTATATATCTCATTACTTCTAATGGGCTTACTAATTTATTATAAATCTCATAACATAATGAATTAAACTGAAACCTCAACCAAACAAAATGTTCAGTGTGCAATTACTTGCCATTGCATGCAGAAATAATATCACATCCTGCCTCAGAGAATAAGAATCCACAGTAACAACTCTGCTACCATTTGCAACTGGAACAGTACTACTTATCTTTTCCCAATTCTCCATTCATAGCAGCAATCTTTCCCTTCTGTCCTACCAGGAATATTAATAAGATAATCTACACAATCACACATAATAAAGTTGTCTAAAGTGTGGGCATAATTGAAGAAGCAACTTGTCTAAAGTTGAGAGACTCAAACACATGTGAGACCCACAGGCCAAGTCATGCACCATCTTCTGGCCTCAGTACACTCACCCTGAAATCTGAGGTTTCTGTGGGGTGATGCCAAAGACCACATTCTCTTGATAATTGGGTTCTACCAGAGAGGATGCTTGGAGCTGCACCCCATCTCCCCGCCCCCCCCTCCCCGGTTACACCTTCAGGACTGAGGCTACCACAGGGAATGCAGGCAGGGAAGGTTCTGAGCTGGGTCTCTTCTGGAGGAGCCTTCATCTAAAGGAAGGAGTCACCCTGGAGGCAAGCCACACTCTTGAGACTTGGATATGGGGATACTAAAGCACAGGTGTCCCTTTCTGCTAATTGTGATAACCCTGAAAAGTCGTGCAGACTCAGCATGTGACAGCAATGGTGGCACCAGCTACAACAACCTTGTTCCAAGTTCCAACCCACCTTCCTCACTCCCAAGACCTGTTCTTAAAAGCAATCCCTTGCTGCCTGTTTACCATATCTTAGGTTCTGCATGAGAGAGTTACCTACAATATCAACTAAATAAGAAGATACCACAAGAACATCAAACTTTACCAATCCCACAGCTACCAGCATGCTCAGTTCCTCTTTAGTCATTCCTGAATTCATCTCACAACATTCTTTAGCATTGTTCACTATGTATCACATGTTATGTCATGTGCTGGTTGTAGATTCAAGAATCAAGCTCAAATGTTGATCATTCTGATATGCAAGTAATTAATGCTGGATTTCAAATGAATCTTTCAAGTGATTCTGAGCACTGATGTGTACTGGATCCACATAAGGAGCTTTGAAAAGTACTGATGCTTATCTCGCCACCCCTTCCTTGAGATTTAATTAGTTTGGGATGCGGCCCAAGCATCAGGATTTTAAAATTTCCTCAGATGATTCTAATGACCAGATGAATCACTTGTTAGAAAAAAGCATTAACAGTAGAAAGGGACATGGAATTCAAACATGAGGAGCTCCAACATTTAATGAGCAGATGGTGAAAGATAAGTCAGCAATTAAGACAAACAATAAACTGCCCAAGAGGAAGGAGGAAATCCAGAAGTGTGTAGTGTCAACACAACTCAAGCAAAAGCAATACTTTATGGAAGGGTTGGTTAACAGGACCAAATGAGGCTAAGATGAAGACTGAAAATTCGGTTAGGGACTTAGCAAAGGAGGAAGTCTGTTTTCAGCTAAAAAACAGAATCTAAACAGAGGAATAGGGAAAGAAATGAAATGAAGGAAAACAAGATGGAATAGTAAATTCTGGGGCCTTCTTCCCCTGCATGGACACACAGACTCAATAGCAATATATGGATCAATTACCTTGTGAAGAAGCCGACCAGATACTACCTGAGAGATTTCTATACCCAATGCAGATGCTATGAAAGAAAGCAGCAGGAAAGCAGAAATATGCTCCCCCTACAACCCCCACCTTTGCACAGCACACTGAGACACTGCTAAAGGAACCCTGAGGAGGAACAGAATAGGACCATGGCTCTACCATCTAGTGTTTCCAAGTACTTCCCTACTGACTGACTTTCATCTCACCTGTCTCAAAGAATGATGAGGCCTAGCACATGCTAGTCTCCTAGGCAACCACCAGAAAAAGCAGCTCCCCTCCATCACCAGAGCTCCCATCCATCCCCTCAGCACACAGTGACTGGGCTCTCAAGGCAGCTCCACCCCGCACCTGCATCTCCTGGTCAGTGCAGCACTAATCTCAATGGCCACAATGTGGAAACAACCTAAGTGCACATTCACTAAAGATATGTGTTGTAAAGAGACTGTGGAATACTACTGAGCCTTAAAAAAGGAAATCAGCCACATGCAACATGTATAAATATGGAGAGCATTACATTAAGTGAAATATACCTGGAGAGAAGGACACATACTGCATGATTCCACTTACACGAGGTACCTAAAACAAGCTTACAGAATAAATGGTGGTTGGCTAAAGCAAGGAGGAAGTGGGTTATTGTATAGTAAGTGTAAAGTTCTAGTTATGCCATATGACTAAGTTCTAAAGAGTCTGTTGTACAGCACTGACAATATATCAACAATACTGCATTATACACTTAAAATTTTGTTGAGTGTAGTTCAGTTCTCATGTTAGGTGTTCCTACAATAAAATGTAAAATAATAATATTTTCACTGACAACTACCTAAGAGAAAATCTATACAGTACATTTTAGCTAAGTCATTGTTCTCTTTAATATAGAAAAATAAATCAGTCAAAATTAGTTTTTTGTTTTGTTTTCTCTTACTGAACCCAATAGTTGATTCTCTGAACTGTTTGCAGAGCTGTTATTTAGAAACATAATTTAATGTCTTGACTTTCTTCTAAGAAGAATCCAGCACATAGAGAAATTAAAAGCAAACACCGGCAAGATGCAACTTCATTGAATATATTTCTTAAATATTTCCGTTTCAAAAACTCAAAAAACAAATTCATATTTTATCCTTTTCCTCTCAAAAAGAAAAAAAAAATATTATCTCTGAACTCTGGGAAAGGAGACTGATGAAAAAGATGTGAGTTGCAGAGACATATTGTCATTTCCGTTACATTACCTGTAATGTAAAACCTGACTATGTTATAAATATCCAGTTGAGTGGAAATACTTGAGTAAGGTAATCACAATTTTAATGGACACCACACCCCTCCTCACCTCTCCACATCCTTGTCTATAGGAGTCAGTGAGATGTAAGTCATAGAGGAAGGAAGGAAGCAGCCATAGATGGGAGAAGAGAGCTCCTTCCTTGTAAGGAGGAAAAGGAAGAGAGAGATGACAGAATAGGCAAGATCGTTCCTGGTAGCAGAAAACTGAGCCAGACAGATTTAATGCACGCCTTAAAAATTTCAGGCTAACAGTCCAGAACAATTTTCTTACGTTCCTGCCAAAATGTGAGCACCATGAAGATAAAAAAAAATGAAATGAAATAGAGTGCACTGTGTTTTAATCAATTCAAAATTTTAAAGGTGACCAAAAACTCATCAATATGAGTGTTTTGAAATTTGTTTTATAGGTATTATTGTATAATATCCAGGACTGTTATCAAATGAATAATGACATCATTTATATCTATCATCTGTAATTTTCTGATTTGGGGGTGGGTGGAAAGTGTTCCTTAAATATAAATTTTCAAGCGTTCAAACTACTTCTCCCTCACACCTCTCATTTGTAAACAGGAACATATTCTGAATATTTGACAAATAGTGAGCACCTACCCCAGCCAGGCATTTTCCTAGGTCCAAAAAATACAAAAAACACCTACCCTTGTGAAATCACCCCGACTTATGGAATAATCAGCCTTCAGGTTGGTCCCCAATTCCCTTTCTTACAGAATTCTACTTAGATCCATGGTTTGTGTTTGATGTGGTTTCAAATTATCATTACCGCAGGTCCAGCCACACTTATGAAAGATGGTTATTTCAATGCCAAGGTAAATATCTTCATTCCCAATTAGATTGTTTGCTTTGTCTCTTTTCCCATGTGCATTTTTTTTTGGTTTACTTTTTTATTTAATGCTTAGACACAAATTAGAATCAATATTGTTCATGCTAAATCAGTGAAAATCCCAGATTTTCTGTTGCTTCTACCTATCTGTAAATGGAAAAGATGATTCTGACATTTATATGGACATGAAAAGGACTTTTATTAGCCAAGGAAATACTGGAAAAGAGCAGAGCTAGAGGATACACAGGAATCTTGCAGCAATAAGAGATTCCTGTAAGCAGCACAGAGTAAGCTGGAATTGACCAATCGGACAGAAAGGAGAAGCAGTGGTTACAACTGCATTTAGTCAGAACAACTGTTTAAATAAATGTGCTGCACTAATTGTCTGTTTTAAAGCTGAGTCTTGACATTACCCCACATCATACAGAAAGAGTAACATTTATGACAAGAACTAAATGTGAAACCTAAAACAATAAAGCTTAGGTGGAGATAGACTATTTCCTAATTCCCTAAAATCTCTTAAATAAAATGCAAAAGTATTAAAAGATTAATAAATCATAATTTGTTAAGAATATTAGCTCATCAAAAGACATCGATAAGAAAATTAATGTATAACAAAGACTTGAGAAGCCGTTTAGAGTCATATGTCAGGTTGTGTCAGCTCACAGTAAACAGGGATGATAACTGAAGGAAAGCATTTCTACATAAAAGGCGCCTGTTTCCAGAATTAAAATGGGTAATTTCAGTAAACAATTTAGAACAATAGCCAATATTTCATCTTATATTCTAACACATAGTAACCTACCTCCTATATTAAGCACAGGAAGAAACTTTTACAAAGTAGTGAGACAAATAGAAAAAAAATAGAGTCCAACTCACTTGAAAGTTATCAGTGTGAGGCTTTAGTTAAGCAAATAGCTTAAAACAGAATAGCTTCATTCCATATCATATATGTGTATATATATGTATATACACACACATATATGTAGACATATATGTGTATATAAATGTCTTACATATATAATATGAAAGACAATTATGTGCTTTGTTTTCCAGATCAACACTTGAATTCTACTGGTCTCTGGAAACTAACACTGACTAGCTAGTAAAACGGAATGTTTTTCTTGATGCCACAAAGCAGAACTTAAAAACAAGATAATAAATAGAGTCCAGAGCAGAAATTTGGAATTGAAACAAGACATTTAAACTTCATAGCCCTCTTGGGTAAATCACACCCAGGAGCATGTAGAGACTTTGGATACAGGGGTCTTACTACTGTCGGGAACCAAAGGAACTAGATGAAAGGCCTCAAAGGCAATCACTACTAGAAACCCTAGACACCTGTTTCTGTTTTAACTCCTCTTTACAGCTTCCCTTTGCTGTGTTTGATGTATCACATTATTTGTCATCTGTAGAGAAGAAAGCTCTCTCTTTTGAAATACATTGTCATTAACATATCTTGAGGGACACATGAATTAACTATGAGACATGTCTTGGACAAAAAAATACCACTGAAAGATTCAGTTGCAACAAGAGATGAAACTATTTCCTTGCAAAATGAATGTGGTGGCCTCTGGGTAGGAAAGATCAGCCTTTCTTGTTCCGACCAATGACTGTTAGGAAACCAGTGTAACCAGTTATTCAATGAGTTAGATTCTAGAGGACTCAATCATGTGATAAGTCTGTTTCTCTCTCTCTCCCTCTTGCTGTCACACATGTACCATCCAAACCTGCTCTGTGAGCTGGTACTTGGCACTGACATTAATGAAATCTCAGATTTCATACATGTTTGGTCACAGTCAGATAACTGAAAGACTCCCCTACCCTTCCAGTCCCCAGTACTTTCAGTCACTCTAAAAGTGTCACTTCCGGGCCCTCCCTGGTGACACAGTGAGTTAAAGCACAGCACTAAGATGCTAAAGCCACTTCAGCATGAGTTAGATACCTGCCCTGGAAGTGACCCACATGGCATGGCAGACCTTTCCTGACCTGCTTGCTGCCCCCCTCAGCAGTGTACTTCCTCCATCTGATTGTTCTGCTCCCCACTCTGTCTCTGGTGAATCCTCTCGCTGCCTCTGCACCTCTGTATGCATAAATAAATCTTTTTAAAAAAATTGTCTTCATTTCTGTATGCATAAATAAATCTTTTTAAAAAATTGTCACTTACATAATGAAGATAACCAGTCCTTGGTAGTCATCAAAAGGTTGAACTTAATTCAAAAAATGAAACCCCCTCTCCCTCGCCAGGCCCTTCTAGGCCAAGGGGGTGTGGGCAGAAGCCATAAAAGGGGGTGTTCTGTGTTCCCTCATTGGCTTGGATTTTGGATTCTCAAAATCCCCTCTGAGGACCATGAAATGGCCATGCTTCTCTCCAACTGCCGGCTCCACTGCTGATTCCAAGCTCAGGCCCGGGAATTCTGAAGCCTCACAGACATTGTAGAGGTTCTGACATCCCCCTACGCATTTCTGGGCAAGGTTCCTTTGTTTTGAACTTCAAGCCAGCTATGTGTTCTTGCTCCCTCTAGCTCCCAACTGTCCTCTTTCTCCTCATAGTCTCTCTATATGACCCACATCTGAGCTATAATAAATGTCCAAGCATTCTTTTTCCTGACAAATAAAATGTGTTTTCACCTCCCAACCGCACTCTTCTCTGAGTTCTGCTTCCTCTTGACAATAGTCACAGCCAAGAGTTCTGTGAAGGGGTCAGGTAGCAATCTGCTATGCAGGCCCCCAATACACAAGGACAATAATTCTGTCTCTCTGGAGGTTTGAGAATCAGGAAAGGCATTTTCCTTCAGTCTCTGTGGTGGGAGGGCGGGAAATACCACAGCACCTGCACAACTGGCTCCCAAGTTTCTCTTACTTGGTCTCTTCAGTCTTAACCCTTTCAGGTCATGAGGTAGAAGTGAGCTTAAGGTCAAGAAGGCAGTTTTTGGTTATAGTTTCTTATACATCTTGCTTGAGATATGTTCCCCAACTTTGTTACATTCTTACTTTGGGGCTTCAAACAAAACTTAGATTGAAAAATCCTACGTCAGCTCCTTCATAAATGAAGTTACCTTTTAACTGTCCTTAGTGATCAATTCTAACAGAAAATATAATTACAAATTATTTATGTAATAGAAGTAAAGTTAATATTGATTTAAAAATTAAAAATAAGTACTTCAAATATTCCTTAACATAAAATAATCGACAATTTCTATACTATAAATTCTAGCAGCACCTAGTGACAAAAACTTTCAAATACAGAGTGTGATTATGAATATAGAAAAGGAGACTCATTAGGAAAATATTTAAGAGTTTTCACAAGAACTGAGATTGAAGCATTATGAACATTATCAACTAGAATTTTAGTAATTTTTGTTTTTTTTTTAAGTAAGTTGTTTGTCCTGGATAATTAATGACATACATAAAAATTCCAAAAAAACTGTCTTAATTATTGTCATTTCATTTCTGAGATGAAGTGTTTAGGGTAACATGTAAAAGACAGTAGTTGTTCAGGTCTTTTGAATTCTTGATTCCTCCCTCTGCTTGCTAAACCATTATAAGGACTTCATTTGCTATCCATAAGGAAGCTTTAATATTCCTGTTCAGGTGATTTGACCTTAAAATTTCACACACCATTGAGAGGTAATTAGAGCAATACTGATTAATCCTTAACATTCCAAAGACAGAGAAATACATGGAAAGTAAACACACTGGAGCTGTGTAAACTAATCTGGAATCCAAGGAGACAAAATGATGAGCTATAACCAGGTTATCTGTGCACACTACAGGGTCTCAGTCCATCAAAATATGCACAGGTTGGGCCTCCCTGGTAGCACAATGGGTTACGTTGCAATACTATGAAACTATCCACAGCCACTGCAGCACGAGTTCAATCTCCAGCCATGGAGGTGACACACATGGCACAGCAGAGCTCTCCTGTCTCAACTGCTGCTCCCTTCAGCAGTATATTTCAGTAGATCTGCCTGTTTTGCTCCCCACTCTGTCTCTGGTAAATTCACCCCCTGCAATGGGGGGGTGAAGAAAAATGCACGGGATTATGGTGATGGCACACGGGTGATTTGGTGATGGGAAACCCGTGGGGATTACAATCGTGATGGAAAAAAAAATGTACAAAATGATGTAAAAATAAACTTACGTTTAAAAAAAAAAATTCACCCCCTGCACCTCTGGCCTGTACCCCAGTTCTTGTGTGCATAAGTAAGTAAATCTTCAAAAAAAATCTGCACAGCTTGTACAGATATTGGTTTATATAGTATTATGGAGACTTAACAGAATTATAGTTGAACTTCTGTTATTTATCAACTCTGATCCTTAAAACTTTCTAACTGTGGTATTGTACTCTGAATCTGTGTCTGACTGCAGAATAAGTGGCAAGGTTAGAGGGGCCATATGCTGATTCCAGATCATATCTCTCTTTGCAGTTCCCAACTTAATATGATTTTGAAGAAAATGTATGCTTATCTAATTTTCCTCTATCTATCATTGCCAGCCAGAGATAAGCTGGAAAAAGATGAAAATGTAACTCAAGGTGACATGTTCCTCCTGTCTGCAATTTTGTGCCATGAAGGGATCACTTCAGCAGTTGTTTTGGCTCTCCTGTAGCATCAGCTTTCTCTATTTCCCTTTCATCAACTTGTGCATCACTATTTCTTTCCTGACCTAGGAGCCGCTCCAACAATAATCTATTTCTCTTGTTCCATTCACATCAGAATTATTTAGGAAAATGCTACAATTTTCATTCACCATTTCCTCTTTTTACTCTATTTTAAATCCAATCTAGGGGCCTCCCTGATGGTGCTATCTGCAGCCACTGCAGCATGAGTTCTGTCCCAGTCAGGGAGGTGACCTCAGTGGCACAGCAGACCTCTCCTGTCTCAATCACTGCACCCCTCAGTAGTGGTTTTCAGTAGATCCTCCTCATTGTCCCCCCACCCCCTGTCTCTGGTGAATCCTTTCACCCTCCACCTAGGGCCTATACCCCAGTTCTTGTATATATAAATAAATAAGGCTTTAAAATAATAAAGACTTTTGTAAATGGCCATCTACAGAAACAAATTTTGGCAATATCAACAAATCTGTCAAATTCTGTCAAACTTAATGATCGATCCTTAACCCTCACTCTCGATCTACCAGGAATATTCAACAATATTGTTCTCTACAATGTTCTTTAAAATATATTTAGCTTTCCTGATTCCAAAAGAAATACTTTTCTGTTTGCTTTGAGTTAGAATCTCACCTGTGTTGTAAAATCCCAGAACCCTACATTATAAATACACTCAAAATACTAATGATTATTCCTTTTATTTAGAGATAACAATAGCACTACTACCATTCCATTCCATTCCAAGCCAGAACTGACTATATATACCAATTTTGATAAGCAAGAAAATACACAATATTTCCAAAAATAACATAGATATCCACCCTAAGATTAAGGTCAAGTCTCAATTTCAACTTTTCAAATGATTCTTATTTTAGTCCACTTAAGAAATATTTATACTTAGAAACTTTAAGTTTCCCAACCCAGAGAATGCTAAATGCTATTTTAGTTTAAATTTTTTTTTAGTACTCTGCATAAAAAGTTTACAATCAAGCTTACAAAATGTATTTTTGGCAACTAGAAACCATGCTTCCATGACATTCTATATATGGCTATTGGAAATTATGTGCATATATTTCCACTGGACATATTCACTTGGAATAGAGTGGCTGGGACACAGTGTATAAATCTTCAGTTTAGTAGATACTTAGGAACAGATTACTAAATATTATGCCAGTTGGACATTTCACCAGCTTTATATGGTAGTTGAAAGTGTTCATATTTTCATCAATGCTTCGTGTTTTCCTTCTTATTGTAGCCATGCTGGTAGTTATATAATTATGACTTTAATTTGCATTATCTTGATGATTACTGAAATTGATCATTTTTATATGCTGATTGGCCTTTGGCTCTAGAAAGTCCTTTTTCTTAATGATTTCTAAGTTATTTATAGATTCTTGATAAGAGTTATTAATAGGCTGTGAATATATGTGTGTGTGTTTGGAAGCAACCCAAATGATATGAATACTGGAATAGAAAAATATAGTATAATGACTGACATGGTGGATACCATATAGCAATGACAGTGAATGAATTTTTGCTATGTTTAACACTGTAGTTGAATCCTACTGATAAAATGGAATAAAGATGTTAGCTAAAGAAGATACTTAGAGACTTGCTCCTTATTTACAGAGTTCAAAAGTAGGCAAATTTAATATACAATATGGTAATCTTCAAAATAGCATTAATTGGAAGAGGACATGAAGTGGCTTATAAAGTTTTGGTAATGTTGTATAACTAGAATTGGGTGCTGCTTACCGTGACATGTGAACACTTATTAAGCTGTATACTTACTAGTGCATTTCTGTGGATGTAGTATACTTCAGAAATGCTTAAAATGCATACAAAGTAACTGCTGTGTTTATGTTTATAGGTGTTAACTACTCATATAGACAGATACAAGCACTTGCATAAATCCATATCTACATTAAAAGAGACTACACAAAGAAAATAAAAGATGATATTAGAATTATTGGCAGGTTAAACCTAAAGCTTATTTACTATTCTGTATGAAAAGTCAAATGAAAATGTCCCCAAATGCATAACCATAAACAGGTAATTTTTACTTTTATGTCTAAAAAAAAATTGGCTCTTGTTTATCTTATGAAAGCAGAGCCAAAGGGAACCAACCACATGTTTTACACCTCATTTCCTTTATGGGGCTGCCTTTGTAAATCTTATTGTCTGAGGACATACAGTATGACAAGGGAATAAATCATACACTGTTTTCCCATGATAGTATCTCATAATCGGTTCCTCCTTAGAAAACTCCATTGGTAACTGACATACAAACTGAAGACCATTGTCAAGTGAATGGCTAAGTTGTATATGGTAGATACACATCTATGAGCAGAGAGACTGGAAGGTTGTAGGATCAGAAAGTGATCATCTGTTATTTCAAAAAACAGCAATAAACCTTAATCTCAGTAGAAGTCCACAAGAAAGCATATATGTTGCTTTAATCAATATGCAAAGGGTAAGGAGATCAAGATAAAGAAAAATGTGTTCTTATTAATGGAAGCAACAACTGAAGAAGTACAAACACAGCAAGAGAGATGCTTCTAAAAACAATGGATTAGGATTCAGAAATTCACTGCCAGATTCCAGCTAGTGGTGAGTCATTAGAAAAGTCACTTCATCTCTTGGGACCTGTTTTCTTCTTTTCCAAATAACCACATATTGATTAAAGCAACATATAGTGAACTATGACTTGGTAAATACATTGAGAAAAACATGTTAAATATTCTTTCAACTATATATATATATATATATATATATATATATATATACACAAATACATGAAGTCATATTTTCTCCACGCACTTCAATAAAAGCAATATATCACAACAAACTGAATGCAAAAAAAAATCAGAATTCAGCTATCTTCCATTAAGCCAGTCAAAAAATATGAACAATGTAAAACAATGTAGTTAATTTCATAAAAATAAGTTATTCAAGTTAACATGCAATAACAGTAATTTGTTTGAATTTGTAAAATATCAGCAGATATCCCCAAAAGTTTAAGGTTCTTTGTGTCCTAGAAAATGTTTCAGGTTGTAAAGGGACTTTCTGAGAGCAGCTGTTCAGTGTCTCTGCCCTAGATGATGTAGTAAAGTGGACAAGAAAGCATGAAGGTCAGGAGTCTAGGTACATAATGGTAATAACAGGGTCAAGGTGGAACAACTAGAGCCTAATAAGTAGTTGAGCTGAGGAGAAACAGGTGAGAGTCATTTCAGAGCAAGATCAATAGCAGCAATTATGAGATCATTAAGGTAGAAATATACAAAATAATTAAAGATGTTTCGCCAGTTTCTCATGAAGAGCTGGGTACAGAGCGGGAGGACATGGAGTGTGGAGAAGGTTTGATGTGTTAATTTTGAGATCTTGTAGAAATTTAATGATAATGAACCTGGAACTCAAAAGAGCAGTTTTATTCAGAGATAAAGATGTGTGAATAAACACAAAAACAAAAGACATGACTCAGGGCAAAAGTGGTGAGTAAGAAGTTCAAAGAACCCAGGATGGATATCTGGTAAAATCCAAGATTTGAATATATGGTAAAATGCAGTGATTTAGCAGAGAAAGAAAGGAATAACAGCGAAAGGTGGCTGATCAGTTATAGTCAGGAGCAGAAGGAAACAGAAAGGACAATGTTCTAGCCATTTTGGAGCTGACAGAGCTCCAAGTGTTGGGGGAGTTTCTGAGCAAAGACTTATATTTTCCTTAAAGAAAAGTTGGTATTGGATGATAAAATGGAGAAAGGAGTAGATTAAAAACTGAAACAGAAACCAACTGACAGAGAGAAACAGAGGCATTAAAGGAGCAGCTGAATGAAGTTTGTTCTGTGGAACCAAAACAAAGGCCCAGTCAATACCAAGTCCACATACAAAATCCTTTGATTCCTGATTTCAGTGGAGGCTTGAAATAACTGGAGATATCCAGTTCAAAGGCCTTTGGACTCTGGAATACAGGAGTGATATGCTTCTTTGTAAGCAAGGAAAATACAGGAGACTTCTGAAAATGTACTCTATATTTTATACAGTATTGCATAAACTATAGACCTAAAGAGGAATAAAACAGGCAGGGCACATTTGGAAGTCAAATTGTAGAATTGATTTTTTAAGAAATCAAAGAAGTTCCAGCCAAATGAATATATAACTCACAGATGATACTGACAGATGTTATCAGTAAGATCTTTGGATTATCCTATCAACCCTGTCCATGGTGTTAGCTGAGAGCAACAAATTGTAAAACACTTCACACTCACTTACCAGTAGGTCCTTCATTTATACAAGATAATTCACAGGATGCTGGGAGTAGTAAATTTCCCAAATAATCATGAATTCCTACTACTGCTTTCTTATATGAGACTAATACAGGTCAGATGTGGCAAGTTATCCAACACGTTCTTAGAGTGATTTAATCAGTGTTTTGCTGTTATTCCAATCAAAGCTCTAGAAACACTATTTCATATATACATTATTTCTCAGAGGAGCTATTTGTATGTACATAAATTTGAATGATTTGCTTCATGAATTCTAAGTGTAAATTTCCATATGATGTCTATGTAGAGGAATTCATTTGTAAAGGCCTTTGGACTCTGGAACAAGGAGTGATATACTCCATGAGACTTCTAAAAATATACTATAGTATTGCATAAAATATAGACCTAAAGAAGAAAAACAAGCAGGACACATTTGGGAGTCAAATTCCTTAATTTTTTGGGAAAAAAAAGCAGGCTAAAGACACATCATTCTACCTTGGAATACAGATGTATACCTGCCCTTTTGTAAGTTAATTATGAAATTTGATCCCATATTAAAATTAACGTGGTTAAATTTTTTTCCATTGATAAGGTGGAAATGGTTCTAAACCAAATTGACAAAAACTAAAGTATCAAAACAATCAAATAAAATTTGTCTGAATCAGATAGTTGTCATGAATGAATGGGTGAAATTCACTACAAAATCAAGTATACAGTATTTATGATTTAGTTACAGAGTTGACATTATTGATGATTCAATTTGAAAATAAAAGGCACTAAAGAATGTTAGAATTAAATCTAATAAAATGTCAAAGCATACTATATAGACACAAAATATTCTATGAAATTAAATGAGGAAGTTTAACATTACCTCTAAGCATAGACTCGTGAAATCTTAGATATGAACAGAACATTTAAATTCTGTAATTTCCCAGTGATATAGGTCAGACAGCCCCTATCAAAGCGATGTTTAATCAAATTCCTTAAAATTGAACTTGTTTTTCTCTCTAATCCTCTCATTGGTCTTAGTTCTATACTTGGGGTCATGCAAAAGAAATCTAGCTCATCTAAAATAATAAACCTTCACATACTACATGATTATTTTTCTGTTCTTTGAAGAAAACCACCCATAGTACAGTTGCTCAAACAAGAGATTTAATGCCTGCAAAACCTTACCATGAGTTTCTGAGCAAAGGCCCATGTAGTTCTAATACTCATAAGTAATGGCCACCAGATATGAAATACTGATCATGAAATAAACACTTTTTTTCTAATCTCTGTATTTCCATCAATGTTCAAGCCTCGAAAGTGTCAAGCAGCCACACCACACTATTCATTCGTAATCATTTACTCTCAACTAAAACTTCTAATAACTTAAAAATTTTCATAAACAAAGTAATAACTCAGATAAGCCCTGAAAGGCTAGTAAAACCACCACAGATTAAGTAGGAAATTCTCATTCTAAACATAAATATACTTTATAGATGTTATATAATACAAGATATACCATTTAATGTGGTGGAACTTTTTAAGACAATGCACCAAAAATAAAGACAAAACTATTTAAATCTTCATCAAGATAAAAAAAATTAAGTGATTCTATCATTCTACTATTGAATAATAATTAGGCTGTAATCAAAAATATATACTAGATTCCATGAATCATATAAATATCACAAATTGAAATGAAAAATGTCACCACCTTCTCTCTCCACCTATTCAGTGCTTATTCTATAATATATGCCTTGACAACTAATTTTCCCTCTTGCCTTAGCACTGTTACAAAGAGCTCCCTTCCCAGTCAATTATATCTAGAAATTTCTCCCTAATTTAAAGCAAAAAGTGCCCTCCTTGAAGTTTCTACTCATTAGTCCTGTGCGAAGCAAAGTTAACGGTCTCATCTACATCACGATTGTCTGAAAAACTGCAGACACCTTTGACATGCTTCAGTTCCTTCAGCAATTCCTACCATGACACTATTGCCTTAACTATTCTTATTTCTCTCAATGAAAATAATAATGAGTACGTCCTGGAAACTAGAAAACTTGCTTTAAATAATTTTCTAACAAGTAAGTAATGCATAATTAGTTACTAAAGTACTAATTTCCATCATAACTACAAAGCTACTCTTTTGTGAGCTACAGATAGACACACACACACATATTCACATTTATTTATAGCATAATCACAATACTATCAAATATTTTTTCTAAAGATGCTCTACCAAACTATTTTCTTCATCTTATAGTTGAACCAGCACAATAATTTCTAGACCAAAGTACAACTGGTACTTTGATCTTTTTTGGATTCAGCCCATCACTTTAGCTCTTAAAGGTCATACTGGATCCTATAGCTAAATTTAGGATCACATATTCATAATATTTTTCAATCTTACATTATCCTACATGTGGATGACTCTTTTGCTCTGCATCATTCTACTTGACTCCTTGATAAAATTCTGGCCAGAAGGTCAATATTTCACAGGAATCATTATCCAGCCTAAAGATATTCTGTTTGTCTGGTTGACTCAACCATTTTTGTCTGAATTGGAGATCACATTTCTAAATATCTGTAGGAGTAATAAAAGTTAAAGTACCTTAGTAAAATCCAGATATAATGACTTGGCAACCTTTAGATTTTTAATCACTCTTTAGAAATATTTTACTGTGCAAAGTTTTTTCCAGGTACTGTTTTCATCTCTAATGACTGAGAAAGACACTCCTTTCAAGGAGCTCATAATCTAGTGGGGAAAGAGACCACTGATGATAACACACAGTTATAGGGGATGATTGCAGAACATGTTTGCCAGAAATAATGAAAGTGAGTAAGTATGCGTGAGATGAAGTAAGTGTGGCTGGGAAGAGGCAGAAGCTGGTATGGAAAGACTCTGCTAGAGCTATCAGAGTGTAATCCATAGTGAAAGGTGATGGTGTTGGGTAGAAAACAATCGAAGAGGTGGACTCCTGCATTTGTGAATTATATGCAATGCTGTGAGTCAGTGTTACTTTAACTATGAAAATACTAAAAAATGAATGAAAAATAAAACTCCTAAAAACAAAATCAAAATAACAAAGCCCAGCTCTGCAAGAAATTTGCTGTGTGGAGCCAAAAAAATCAGTCTTACGCAGAAAGCTACAAAGTACCTGAAAATATTCTAAACACTAGAATGCTGAATTGACTAGATTGAAGATTTAGAAAACATACCCAATGATTAGTATGGAATTGCTGGAGGAAGACAAAAAGCGGGGAGACTAATAAAGAATTTACCAAAATGGGGTCCTCCCTGGTGGCGCAATGGATTTATTAAAGTGTAGCACTATGAAGCAAACTGCAGCCACTGCAGCACGAATTTACAAAAAGGCAGGGAAGGAGTAAAGCAGTGTCCACAGGAATTGAAAATGAAAGACAGAGATGGCAAAGGAATGAGAAGGTGTGGGGAATACTAACTATGAAGCGAAGGTAGAGGGAGAACATGTAAAGTGGATTTCAATTTGGATAAGAAAGGAAGGAGCGGCATCTTTTGTTGCAATAGGATATACTGTTAGGTGTGATGGGGCAGGTGTTATTTTTCCAAGTTTGATCATTTTAAGGTGAGTCTGATGTCAAGATAGGCTAGCCAGGTCAAAGTGCTGGATGTATAGAAATTGCATTCTTCAGGGAGGGCTGGGATCCACATACAGATGTGGCAGTTAAGAGTGGCATATCGGTAGACACAGTGGCATGTCGATTTGAATAAAATCATTCAGCCATAACATATACAAAGTCAGAGGAATTAATTTAGATTTAGATCAATGTCAAATTCAAGCTGTAAAGTAAAAAGTGTATCCAAGGATTTCATCTAAAATATGGTTTACTAATTTTAAGCTTATTTTTTATGTATAAATATTAATACTATATTAAATCTCTAAAAATGATGAAGCAAATCTAGCAAGCAGCTTGTCAATGTGGTACTGCTGCTTCACTTATAAGGCAAAAGTCAATGAAAATAACCGAATATGTATTATTTTATGACATCTCAAAATAATGTGAATTTTAAAAAGTAGCAGACAGGAAAAGTCTGTGCATTGCTAACTCAGCATCAAGATTGTACCTTAGAGGGCTAAGAGCCCTGTCCTTTATTTCTTCTATAGTTTCAAACATTTTTTCCCTCTATGCACACTATTTTGGAGGAAAATATTATTATAACAGTAAAGTGGGAAATTTTGCTCATGTTTGCTACACTTATACAACACATTAACTACCTGTCTCTAACAACTTCATCGCTTCATTAACTACTCAATAAAAAATAAATGCTAATAAATCAAGGTATCACTGGGCAGGAACTTCACCATTTTGTGATCTCAAATATCCTCTTACTGAAAATGTTTTATATTTAATCAGCTTATACAGAATGTGCAAATTGCATCATTCCAAAGATACAAATTTGCTTATTCATTCACAGCATATCACTATAACTGAGATTCTTAACATGATGTTCAAAGAAATTTAATAGAATGGGTTCAATCAAACTCAGAGAAAACTCTAATTTTCTAGGTAACAATTCAGCAATTAAAAAAATCAAAATTCTTAATAAAATAAGCAAACAAACAATATTCACACCTAGTTCTCCATGGTACTTCTACTTTCCAATACATCAGATTTGGGCACTACCACTCTGGTAGCTGTTCACAAAGCTTTGGCTAATCTCATAATTATAAAATATAAGTAAAATAAACTTTAAAAAGTAGTAGAAAACATTAAAGATAAAATTTCAACTAACTACTCAATATAAAATACTGTGATACAGGCTTACAGATGGATATATGTTGCATTTCCAGTGGGAGATTTCCATATTCAGCAAAAAAAAAAAAAACTTTATAGTCTCATTCTTTATGAACTACATTTACCTTTGAAAGTCTGTCTTAAACAACGTATACACCATTAGTACATGCGAAGTTTGTCTCTAAGATGATTGAATAATGTAGTTTCAAAAAGCGACAAAACATCCCCAAAAAGATTCATAAAGGGTATTTATAAGGCTTCCTGAAACCACCTTCTAGAACTCTCTGATTCATGATATTTAGTGGGGGACTGGAAGTAGAGGTCAACAGACCAAAAGTATCCTCACAAGAGAAACCTAATGTATCCGAGATGACTTCATGCCACACTTACAATTACCATGACTACAAGTCATATGCAATATCTGTGTCATCCAACGGATGACACTCATCCAATTAGACAATATATCCTTTTTTTTTAAGATTTATTTATTCATATAGAACTGGGGTACAGGCCAGAGATGCGGAGGGTGAGAGGATTCACCAGAGACAGAGTGGGGAGCAGAACAGGCAGATCAACGAAGTACACTGCTGAGGGGAGCAGCGGGCTGGTCAGGAGAGGCCTGCCATGCCATGTGGACTCCTCCCGGGGCACGCGGGAATCGAACTCATGCGGAAGTGGCTTAAGCTTCTCAGTGCTGTGCTTTAACCTGCTGCGCCAACAGGGAGGGCCAAGACAATATATCCTTTTATGGGTAGAATAAGGTCTAATAATATCCCTAAAATTCTAATTTCCTGGATATGGCATAACAAAAATACTAACAGTGAAGGTGGGGGTTAGTTCTGTATTTGCACCATCACATACCCCATACCCAAGGGTAGAGATAGCCCAGAGGTGACATGAAAATAGCTCAGGGCCATTCTACCATGGACTCAAAAGTCTGGTGGTGCCAACATCACACTGTGGAATAGTGTAGGCAGGATGACTGAAGCTCAAGTTCAGGAGATATTTCTTTAAAAGGAGCTTTACTTAATGCTAGACTTGACTAGAGTATGATACTGTCTCCCAGATTGCAGATTGGATATAGGTATCCAAGACACCAATGTTAATATCTTTTCGTTACAAAGTATTCTTTCCAAAAATGTGCCTTAATACCGCTTACAGGACACTGTAAAACTGTAACAACCTACATTTAAAGATGATGCTGGAATAATGCTATCCATAATCAATATGGCATTGAAGAAATCTTAATAGAAAATGACGTATATAGGAAATTAATCTTCATTCCACATTGATGCATAGGTTATATTATTATCTAAAAGTGCTTTATATTTTTGTGAAAGTTATTCATTTCTATGCTGGTCAGTTGTTTACATATTGGATATTATTTGTTGTTATGTACCAGTAAGATGAACTCTTCCTAATAGAAAATAAAGAACAGAATCCATACCACACAAATCTTTGAAGGTGATGGGAAGGTAGATGATCTGGATTCAGATTCTGTTTTAGAAGCAATTTCAAATTTAATGACAATTTTTTTTTTTTTAGAAATATCCCAATTGCCTAACCTTCAAAAAAGTTTGAAATGCAAAATTGATCTACTCTGTGAATTTTCTTCTGCTGTGCATTAATATAAACTAGAGACCTTAAAAATATAACTTAGCTATTTCATTTTTTCATGAGTTTTCATTAGTTAGGAATGTTTTGTAAGTCAACTTTTTGAAATCTGTGCAAAATGGGGACTCTCAGAAATCAATTAATGTTGCACATTTAGGATAAGAAAAAATTAGTAATTCCCTTTTCTTCACTTATAAAAGATTATAAAAAATATATAAGCCCAGTGCAAGAATAAAACTTTATAAATTTAAATTTAAATGAGAGTTATCACATTCTAAACCTCTATTCACCCTGTCATTTTCTACCTATGAAGCAAGCCAAGCCAGTGCATACTTTACTGATATGTTTCAATAAATAACCGTAATTTGAGTTTTTTTAAAATACAACAATATTTCTCCATATAAAAATATAAGACATGTAGGACATACGATGGACATAGATATTGCTTCTTTTTCCCCTTCCCTTTCTTTGAAGACTTCTCTTTGGAATAGGCTTCTTCAACCCACAAAGAAATTAAAATAAAAAAGGCAATGGCCAGTAGAAACTTCATCTTGAAAAGTTAAAATTCAGGAGATGGATCTACAAGAAAGAACAAGCAAACATTGACATTTATGAAGTAAATGACAGCTAGATGATTTAGGAATATTATTACTCACTGCTCAATCCTATGTGGTTACATTTCACTATATACTTTGTGATAGTTAGGTTTAGTAGCAAAAGTTAATTTAAATAATCATTCACAGAAAATAAGACCCCAATGAGGTATAAAAAATAAGTATACAAAACTTCTGATCCTATAGTTGCATGAAATTGCAACTTTAATTGCATATTGAATTGCAGGATATGTTAAATGTTTAGAAAGATACTTTGATGGATTAGAGTGTTAACATGGTTATCTGGTGCAAGTACCGTTGGATTTTTTTTATATTGCCGGATTTTGCCTATACTTTCAAAAATAACAAAACAATTTCATAGAGAAAAATTAACTATAAGAACTGATATATAAAAAATAGTATCAAGTTTCACAGTCTAAATTCTTTGTGTTTTTATTGATACACTTAAACGTGCAGCCTCTCTTTAGCCAAATAAGGTGTTTGTTCATTTAAGTTCGTTTATTGGGGCTTTTTCACGTAATACCACATTTATCACCAAAACATGGTTGTTGACTCTGGACATTCTAAGTAACATTATAGGAAATGAAATAACAAGTGTGGTTAGACTCTTTCAAATAATCTTAATCATATTTTAGTAACAGTTTTCAAACTCAAATGAGAAATAAATTCTTGTCAGTCTGCTACATCAAAAATAATAACCAAAAACACCCCCAAAACTTAAGCCTCTTATTCTGAAATAGTTCATTCTGTCCTGTGTCCCTCGTTTCCAAATCATAAATTGTTTCTCCTTTTCTGTTTTCTGCAGAGTAAAAGACCTATCACATTCCTTAACATTAACTTAATTCAGCTCTTCCCTACACAGATGCTTCTCCTAGGTCATGTGTTCATCTCCCTCTCTCCCAGAAATTCCTGTTTTCCCACATTTATCCTCCGCAGTTCCTAAAGCAAGACACAGGGTCTTTGCAGGGTCCATTCGTACTGAAGGCAACTGAGGGTCTTGTCAAAAGCCAAAAAGCAAGGCCAGACGGGAGACCTCCACTCGCAGCCCTGTGCGCCCTTCCCCCTCCCTACAGTGATCTGCTCCCAGACACCTCTGCCCACAGCGGCAGGTACTTCTCCCACCTTCATCCAGCCCCTGGAAAATCGGAGGGCCGAGCTAGCGGTCAGCAGGGGCGCGAGAGAATTTCCACACTGCTCCCTAGCTGCAGCTCCCACCTGTCAAAGGGGACCGCGGCAAAGAGCCCCTTCACACACAAAACCCCGCCAGGAGCCCTGGGTGCCCCGATTCTCCCCGGCCTGCTGCGTCCCTCCATCCCGATGGCCGCAGCGGCGACCGCGCTGCAGCAGCGGGGCGCCCCGCGCCGGGCAGCGCTCGCCTCCCCCTGCACGCCGCAATGCCTCCCGCGCCGCCACCGGCCCAGGCTCGACCCGGTTTTCCGCAGAGGCATTTATTTCCTCGCGGCCGCGGACCCCACGCGCCCCTCGCCCGCCTGCCCGCGTCCCTCCGGCCG
>NW_004567119.1:14214328-14284044 GCF_000260355.1 Condylura cristata | reverse complement strand
TAGCTTAGGGTTAACTTCTGGCTACTCGCAAGGAAAAACAGTACAACCACACATGACCTTTTTGGACCAAAGCAGAAAACAACAGTTTGTGTGTGTGTGTTTTCGTCATTTGCATAGAATTTTGGCATCTAACTTCATCAGAATCTTCCATTTATTTTAAAATGCCCGACTTTTCTGAGCAAATTTAAGTTGGTCAGAACCAGAAGGCCATATTAACACGCTAGGAATAGCCATTTAACATGTGACATAATAAGCTTTCGTGAAGAACTTGACCATTTCTGAACCTTCCCCCGTGATCTCATTTGGCCCTCACATGTTCATCTCCCAGTAACATTTATGGCTTCATTCCTATTTTGCAAATAAAGGAAAGTGAAGTTCAAATACCATTTGAAATTTACTTATCGAGTCTTAAGTGGAATTCATGAAAGAATCAAAGTTGAATGTCTACATTTCCAAGTCAGGTTGGAGTTCTGCTCACCTTTTCTAGCAAAGGTGTTTGTTTACAAAGCTCTTCATTTGGCTTGGCAGTGCGTACATAAGAGACAAAGCTTTAGTCTTACCGCTGGACTCTATACTTAGTTGATATTTTTTATTAAGAAAACATTGTCTCAAGTGAATATCATTAGCACTGGACTGTGGTGATGAATTTTCCAGCCCAGGTAGTACTGGGAAATGGCGGGGTGAAAATACTCCCTTTAAGGGACCATGTTCTATGAGTTCACAAGATTTTTCTGCTTCGTAAGATTAGCATTTGATCATCATGTAAAGAACTGTCCTTTTTGAAGTCTCCACATTAGATCTGGCTCTAACTTTGGGTTTTAAAATTATATAAAAGAAAGCTGTATTGATCTTATAAATGTTACAAGATGTTAAGTTTTGGGAAATAAATCATATAAAGAAGGCTAAAAGCAACCGAGGGAGTTTAGACAATGAAAAAAATCTTAAACCTCATTTTAATATAATCTAGGTATTATAACGAATTTGAAATTACAGCATGTTCAGATAAATATAATGACATATATTTAACTTTGTCTTCAAAAAAACTTAGGAACACATTTTGAAGAACTTCCTTGCTGCAAATACCTGAAATTTTTCTTTCTCTAGTATTATATCTATGCCACCTAGGGATATTATAACTGGAAAAATTAGTTATCCATAAGAGAATCAAATCCAGTTGTTTGAATGTGTTGGTATTTGTGCTTGTTATTTATGAGGGGTTAGGGAATACAGCTCATGACATACATTTACCTCTATGGATCAGGAAGCTGTGAGTTTTTGAATTTGGAATATTTTCTATGAAGGTAATCTGTTCACCCTTCAAATACTAAAAGAGATTATTCTCACCAGATGATTTGTTAACTATGAGCACTGACCGAGATAGCTATAAAACAACAGTTTTATATACATTAATATACATTATTTCCCTATTTATCAATGAATCCTATTTAATCTTTAACGATAGCCTGAATTTTAAGTTATTCATGATATTTTTCATAAAAACTTCAGCCCGTGTGCCATTATTACCATCAGATATTTTCAAAAAAAAAGTAAGCATGTCCAATTTCAAAAAGCATTTTCTCAAATTATCTTTAAAATTTTCTCAAAATGAACAGTGAAAGTATAAATATAAATAGCAATTACAACAGAAGTTGATTAGAATCATGTGTCAGTCAGTTAGCATCCGTTCAGTACTATTTATGAATCTTAAAAAGCAGCAAAACTTGTACTAAAAATGCTGATGAGTAGTCAGTCTTAATACATTAGCATAATGCAAATAATATTTGATAACCCAAGATCACCTTCATATGATTAACACAGCAGTTAATCCTTAAAAACAGTCTCCAGTCTCCTATTTTTCAAACTAACTCTTCAACAATAAAAGTCGTAACTTTAATTGATTACTAATTGCAAGAAATACTCATATTATACCTTTACAACTTTAGGATATCTTTGCATGTTACTTTCTACCCAAAATTTTGATGAGAAACCAAAGTCTCAGAAAGGGAAATTGACTTATCCAAGCTAAGAGAGTTGGAAGGGGAAGAAGTAGGATTATTTCATCTTAAACTGCTTATCACATTATTAAGACTCTGCATATGTATATACCATGGGGTCAGTACTATTTTTTACTACAATTTATAGATGAAGATCCAGAGTCATTATCTAATTTTTCCAAACTTAGTTTGCTAATAAATAATTGAGAGAGCTATGTACCTAAGTATGTCTCATTCTGGAAATTTTCCCCATAAAATACTTTGTATGTGAATTTAAATTATATATTCAATTATGTCTCATGACACCAAAACAATGTTAATATACAAACGAAGCACCTTCTTAATATAATTTTGAGACAATAAAACCTAAATAAGACCTTCCTATTAATGAATTTGAACAGCGACTTCTGTTTCATCTCACTTGGGAGATAGTTCAGAACAGTCAAGGACCAGCCATTCCATCTGTGAGTTCAGCATTAGTCCTTACTCCTCTGAAAAGGAGCTACCTGTGATTGCAGGCACAGGAACTAAAAGTAGATGTTGACATGTTAAGGCTGTTATGGTAGTCACTGAGAAAGCTCCTACAGGATATGATACATCTTTAAGAGAAATTAGACATATGTCCTAATTCCTAAGAAATATAAAAGAAAAAAATTACTCAAGTTCTATATAAATCATTTGATGCTGTTACTGTATTTCAAGAATGAGCCTTAGGCTTAACAAATAAACCTGGTGAGTATTTTGAGTTATCCAAGCTAGCCCAATATCAGTTATACAAAAGTTGGCAATTCTACCCAAAATTTTCACATCTGTGTAGATATTACTAAGCCATTACCGTCCACAGATCAGTTGCTTAAGGTATTCATTCATTTATTTTATAGTTATCATGTGATTGTTAGCCCAATCAGGACTACAAAATCACTTATGCCTCTGAAGTAATAATAGCAGTTCTTGTGGTGGAAGCAGATGACTAAAAACGGAGGTGCACAGAGCTTCCAAAAGCACTTGAACTTTTACAAAGTCTGAGCAAAGTCACATTTTGCCTCTTTTTAAAAGATTTATTTATTTACGCATACAGAACTGGGGTACAGGCCAGACATGAGGCGGGGTGAGAGGATTCACTGGAGACAGGAGTGGGGAGCAGAACAGGTATATCTACTGAAATACACTGCTGAGGGGAGCAGGGGGGGAGACAGGAGGGGTCTGCTGCACTATGTGGGTCACTCCCCTGACTGGGGCTGGAGTTGGTGCAGAAGCAGCTGCAGGTAGCTTCATAGTGCTGTGCTTCAAGCTTTTGCGTCACTAAAGAGGACCCATATTCGCCTCTTTTTAACGAACTTTGAACCTGCCCCAGAGGTGTGCTGTAGACCTGGGAGGAGATGGTGGTCTCTCTCTCCTCCAGCAGCCGGGACAACAAGTCCTAAATGTTTGTGACAGTGTACTCTCCGACTTTCCATCCTAGGGAGACTCCTTTGAAAAGCAGTCCCAGAATCTGTCTTCTCAAAACCTGTCAACAGTGTCCATCCTTATTTTACTATCTATCTTTCATTTTTATTGTCTTTCTCTTAAGACTATGTAAACGATGTTTGGGACATGTCTATGGGCAATATTAAGAATTTATTCTTCTAGATTTTCTCGTGATCAAAATCAACTGAAAATTACAAACTTGCAGATTAAGGTTCAAAGTCTCTGTCTCTGGGGGCAATGTTTTATTTATGACACTAGTAAAACTGCTTATAATTTATGTTTACAGCAGGAATGATAATAAGAAGCAGCATTTACTTTTGCAGTTTTTATTTTAGAATAAGCAAGTGGAAGGATAATAGACCTATCAATATTAGAAGTTATAAAAATAAAACCGTGATATTTATCAAATTATTATGGTTTTTAAATTAGACTTTCAAATCAGATGCAATAAACAAGTTAGGTTCATTATGTTATCACTAAGAAACTATTCAAACTTGCTATGGATTTAAAAGTTTGTATTTTTCCAAGTTAAATTTTAAAGCTGACTTTATCAGTAGAATTTATATATCTTACTGGTATCACTGGAAATGAGCATCTATTCTAAGGTAACAGCATCAGCATGAAGGTGAAAGGGACAGAGGGTTGGGGATGAAGTTAGAAAGATGTGGGTATAGCTCTGGGGTGGCTGGGCTGGAGAGGAACAGCCGAGAAAAATGTCTATGCAGCATTGGATTGGGGAAAAAAAAAAAAAAAGAAACCAGAATAAACTGTTTGGATGACATTTTTAGGTTAACATTCTTAAAGTCTTTTTTTTTTTTTGAAGATTTATTTATTTATTCATACAGAATTGGGTACAGGCTAGAGATGCGGAGGGTAAGAGGATTCACCAGGGACAGAGTGGGGAGCAGAACAGTCAGATCGACGAAGTACACTGCTGAGGGGAGCATCGGGTGGGTCAAGAGAGGTCTGCCACGCCATGTGGATCTCCTCCGGAGCAGGCGGGATCGAACTCATGCGGAAGTGGCTTAAGCTTCTTAGTGCTGTGCTTTAACCCGCTTCACCACCAGGGAGGGCCTTAAAGTCTTTTCAAAGTAGCATTAGCCCTCAGTAAGCTTTATGGAAAAAAAAGAGTCAATGACTGGGGAAAAAGCAAAAAAAAAAAAAAAAAACTAACAATTTTGTCTATATCTTTCTAAGATTTTAAAGTATTTTAACATGCTGTTGCCCTCCGGTACCTGAGGTAGGTACCTATGATAGTGCCAAAACCCCATATACCCCTCCACTTCCTATGTAGACATTCATAAATAGTCTGTAGACCGGAGGTCCCAAGAAATATAATTCACCATAAGCTGCTTTGACCAAAAACAGTATAAACTAGGATTCTGATAGTTTAAGGAAATGTTTTCAACGGTGTTTTCTGTGTTTTAAATAAGAACAGAAGATTAACTAAAGTAAGAGTCTTGTGGAAGAGTCTGGCGAGAGGATTTTATAGCAATCATAACATAAACTAAAGGACTAGATTAATGTAGATTAAGGAGGGCCCTGGAAGTAAGTAGAAATAACCAAGTCTTACATAAATTCTGATGAGATGGTTGACAACTCTTCAATTATAAGTAGCTTATGACTAGATAGAACTAGAAAGCATAAAACATGATAATTTTCCTTCATGAGCTTGAAGTTGATAGTAGACAGTAGATAGTGAACAGTAGATACAAAAAAACTGACAACTATGAAGGGATTTAAAGTTTAGCATTACATCTTACGAGTACTAGGAAAATGAGTGAAAAAGCAACAGGAATTAGCAAGAAAAGCTTTGGTCAGTGGTGGCTCTTTTGCCTTAAATAATTTGGCAAGAATAAAGCAGCATTTCTAGCAAAGAGTCTCACCAACAGCAGTGTTACTAATATCCAGAATGACCTGCCTCATAGTCCTACTATACTCTTTAACAAAACTCCAATTTGTGTGAAGCCACCTGCCTGCTTTCTCTAAACCCTGGATGGATTAATTACTTAGAAAAATAGTTTCATGACATTTACTATAGATTAGACCGCCCCCCCCCAATACTCAGTAATCTTATTTTGCTTACTCATTTTCCATGATTACTTTTATACATTTTGCATTCTCAAACCTCCAGACACCCTTCTTCCTACTCACCATCAACAGATGAGACAATGAAAGCAATCAGAATGGAAATTTTTGGAAGTTTATCCAACAAGCCTACTTAAGATAAGTTTTGTTTTCTCTTTCTTTCCTTCCTCTCTTGTCCAAGATCATTTCCTTCACCTGTGCTTTGAGTCTTATGTACTCAGGAATTATAAAATATCAATGGTTCTCTCCCTTTCCTTTATTAGCCTTATCTTCACCCTTCCTACTGATCCCATCATTAAATATGTCAGTTTCTCAACATTTCAAAATCAAAAGCTTCTGTTCCAACCTCATAGATAGATTCCGCTCTTGTTCTTTCCCACCAAGTGTTTTGACTGCTTTCAGTTTATTAAAGGTGCGTTCATTCTAGTTCTGCCCACAGGTGGAATATTCTGTTCATCAGGATCAGTATTTGCTAACTAAAGTAGCATAAAATGTCATTCTATTTCATTTAGATGATCAATCTCTTCATAACCCTTATTACAGGCTACACTTATATCTGTTATTTATTTGTTCACTTGTTTGTCTCCATCACCAAATTAAAATTTCCCTCAGGATAGACATTATTCCTCTCCTATCATTATGTTCTTTCTCTGTATTTAGTTCTACTCCTGCCATAAGAAAGAAATTTAAGCAATACTTTTAAATAAGATGATTAGATATTCTTCTAACCTGCATTTTGGAAAGCTAAGAAGGTAACCCAGAGAAGGGTAATCAAAAATTACAAATGGATGAATCTATTATAGAGTTGATAATCTTAAATGGTGAATAAACCACTGGAACATTGTATTGTACAGTAAATCCTTTACTAGTATATTTTTTAAAATAAATCAAATAAATAGAGGAATCTCAAGTAAGAGATAATACATGATCAAATTTTAATTTTAGAAGTATAATTAAGAAAATGACATACTGATTTTCATTGTTTCCAAAAATTAAAGAATTTCATTACAATATCTTAAGCAAATAACGTAATGCATTTTCATGAGAATAAATCATTTTCCAACTAACCTATTGTGATTTCAAAATAGCATACAATTTTTACATAAATTCTGTGCAATATAAATTCCTTTTTGGTATTTTATTATAAATAACTGTAAAACTGATTCAAAGAATTGTTTGTGAAATTTAAAAAACAATTCTTTCCACTAACGAATTCATACAGAATTTCACTGTCAAGTAACCTGTATCCTCAATTGACAACTGACTCCATACAGTGGTGTTTATTAAATAATTTTGTGCCTTAAATAAACACTAAAAATGATACTGACAAAAATGAATGCTTTAACACAAATCAGTGTCATTCAAGAAACACCTATCTCTGTTGCTATAATTATGACCTGGGATCGTTGAACCACTAAAAGCTTATGGAATAGGCTGGTTTGTATTGGGAACATTTAAAGAGGAAGAAGAGAGACACTGATATTTCAGACTGACGATTTGGACCACCTTAAGGAATTTTCGATTAGATTTATGAATTCAAGACTTCATCTACCTCATTCTTCAAGATATCTATAACGCAATAAGGTTGGAATTAGAAAATTCCCAGATGAATCATGTATTTGAACCTCTTAAGAATATAAAATATAATGATACCTAGTTAGGAAATGAAATGTCTAAAAATAAATATAATATTTGAGATCTCTGTCTATGCCTCCTAAAAAAATTAAGTTTTTTTTGTTTGTGTTTATGTTTTAGTGTATTGTTAGAGAAAATAAGAATTTCAAGAATAATTTATCTCCTTTCCACTTAAGTTAGTATAATTTTTATGGAAAATATGTGAATTTGATTGAGTTAATTGTTTCCATTTGAAAACCAAGACAGTAGATGTCTCTACCAGATGCCAAGTCAGGTATAGTGGTCCTGATGGAAAAACTAGAAGCAATAAGGGCTTCTATTAGGTTAGTAAAAAAAAAAAATACATTTTAAAATTTATGAAAATTGACATATAGTGCAGTTTCTCTGATTCATTATGAACACTTAAATGCTGCCTTTAACAAATTTTCAGCTCCAAATGGGATGAAGAGAAAAGCCAAGAAGGAGGAAATAAGCCAAAATACAAGTTTAAAAAAAAAAACAAAACTGGAATGCTAGCATGTGGATAAAGCTCAGTAAATCTAATATTATTCCCCTTCTCTCTGAAGCAGTGCATTTTCTTATCTCCAAATTGACAAGTAGATGAAAATGCATTTATTTCAAGAAATAGCCTCTTAATTTCCACACTTTATCAGAATAATATTATTTTGAATAAATGGGGGATTAATAACTAGAGAGCTAAGATTGACCAGATGCAAAATAACAGTATACATTGATAAAGATCTGTTCCTTTCACTAATCAAATGTGACAATTTCTTTTACTTGCAAAGGACAAAATATTTTTTAAAAAGATTCAGTCTTCTTGGGATTACATTGTTATGTTAAAAAGATCCTTATAATAAAACTTACTCTTTTTTCTAATTTTTGTTTGAAAACATGCAAAAAAAGCTAATAATTTCCAATGAGAGATTCTTTAAAAATGGTTTTCTATTACTAATGAATCTCTTTTTTTTTGTATTAACTACTGTGTGTGTGTGTGTGTGTGTGTGTGTGTGATTTTTGAAGATTGTGTTGAGGAGTTTAGGACAAGCTATAAGGATTAAGCGAAGCAGGGGACTCCCACAATCTTATAAGAGGTTCTCTTTTATTAAGGAAATTGGCAAGAAGCAGCTTCTATGATGTAAGACCAGGTAATCTAAAAAGAGAACCTACATGAGGAAATTGGGGTGATAACACTCGCAGTGGCTTTATGGAGGAGGCTTTTATGTGGTCACAGTGCAGGGAAAAGTATGGTTTCTTATCTATTGCCTCCCCATAAACACAGGACTACTTCCAGAGAATGGAAAACAGAAGAAAGAATACTGCAGCTCTCCTCATGACAGTTCACTGAGCTGGAGGTCACTCAGCCTGTGGTCACAGTCTGCCTGCCGGTCCCTGTTCTCCCAGCCAGCTGGTGACAGAATTCATTTTTATCCTGTCACCCCCTGGTAAGAGATTCACCAGATATGACCAAGAAAATTACAAAATGAATCTTTAAGACTATAAATGAGAAGATGTATCAAAGAAATTAGTAGAGAACAAAAGATAAGCCTAAAATTTTAAACAATATAGTTTTGTACAAATAGTAGGCTAGTAAAGGAAATACAAAAATAGGTTGCTAAAAACAAATCATTGATTTTGATAGTCAAATGGCAGAAGCCTCACAAAGCAATGACAGTGATGGGTTGAATGAGAAATGCCAAGATGGCTTAAAAAATAAGTCCAACCATGTGATTTCTACAAGGAACAAAAGAAAAACAGAATTATATAGAAAACTACCAATAATTAAATGACTCAGAGTGTTCCAGGGAATGATAATTTAAAAACTAAATGTGTTGCAATCCAATAAAGTTGAAATTAACAGTGAAAGACTGGAACATACACACAGACATACCCTCTTCTTTTCCAGAATGGAAAAACACAGTTCCAAAAAAAGCTCAAATGAAAAAGGAAATCAACACTGAAGTATAAAACTAAAAACATAAATCTCTATATTTCAAAAGAAATTAATTTAGCAAACCACTACAGAGAAGAAAATTTGTAACTATAAGTGCATTATTAGAACAAATTAATATTTTCTTTATTTTTAAGAATATTTTAAATAATAGATTTACAATCATAGAAATTATAAAAGAAATTATATAATTTACTTTTGACAATAGAAGAAACCAGTTTAATACAAAGCAAGAATTAATTAAAATAAATTATAGTAATAACTTCTTTCCAGTCCTTACTTTGTAAAAAAGAAAGAATTAGTTCTGATAAAAGAGACATGAAAGAACAAAACAATAAGCTGATCATTTAGATGTAATAGATGTCATTTAAGGAGAAAGAGAAATGGTTGAAATTAACCAAAATTAATTCGAGAAAACACAGAAACCATAAATAGTCTGATACCCATAGAATATATTGAAAAGTGTACTGTATTCAAAAGTGTATTGGAGAAGCTGAGAAACTTTCTTTTTCTTTCTTTTTTTTTTAATCTAAAGCCAGTGATGGATATTTAAATCTTTGCTAAAAAAAAACTCCCAGTCACAAATACTCAACTTTGCCTCTGCAGCTAGGAACGGCCCAAACACAATTCCTAGGTGTGGCCGTGTTCCAGAAAAGCAGGTGGCCAAATGCAACTGTCCCATGGGCCCCTGGTTGCCCACTCTGCCCAATGTCAACTCAGATCATTGTCACTCTTTTCTGAAGTCTCCTCTGTATTACAGAGGAGAGGGCTGGAATTACACTTTCCAGAATACAGTGACCAGCATGGTTCAGGACAAGAGTCTGCCAATGACAGAAACTCACATGAGATAAAAGCAGTAGACGCATAGGAGAAAGCCAACATTGTAGGTGGTCTCTCAGCACTACGTAGGTGGGCTAGAGTCACTTGTCTTCACACAAAGTGTGTATCTGGGTAACCTGTCAAAGCTATACTCATTGCAAAGATTTGCCTTTGGCGATCCAAACTGAGTTATCATGGTAGCACGCTTGGCTTTTTCTCAAGCTTACGCAAAGCATCCTTCCTTTTTAATGGTACAAAATGCAATGATTTATTCTTTTCTCAGAGAATAAAGGATCACTGGGCCCTAAAATTTTATAAATGTGATCGGAGCCTGAATCTTTCTCATTTTATTTCCCACCCTGTGGCTGGTCATATGAATCTGCCATTTGGCCATAAAAGTGAGGGGAGAAGGAGTCGTTGTACAAGTGGTGCTATGGGGGTGATGTGAGCTACATCTTCATGTAGTTATTTCCCATCCCTTAGAGCGCAAGGATTTTACCAAGCCTCCAGTCCACTAGCCATTCTAGCCTGTCTAATCCTATCAGCATAGTGACATGAGTCTGTGGGGCATCCAGAAGATGCCAATATCCTTGGCATTATCATGACACAGTACAATGTGAGAGTAAACACTGTCCCAGCACAAAGGTCTATTCCAAGTAAATGAGAACAATTTATGATCTCTCTTCTAATAAGAATAGAAAAAGAAAATATACACTGGGTCATATACCATGCCCCTGTTATTCTATTTGAGCAAAGATAATCACATCTGGCCCAGCAGCTGTAACTGGGACTACTACTCAGTTGACTTCGCAGTAGCCCGCTGTCATCCTCAGCCAGGCAGAGGATGATCCAGCTCTGAAATTGCATATTAGCATCTGCTTTTTTGAACATTCCTGGCACTAACTGCTGCAATTTGGCTCCTCTATGAAGCAGACTCCGAAATGAAGATTAACTTGCCAGACATTTGTTAAGGAGCCCTCTTGGGAACTCATGAATACAGAAGGGATGGACAGAGAGAGAAAGAGAAGTTGATCTGTGTCACCGTCTCAACAAAAGCCTCTGAACACTCCACGGAGAGATCTGGAGCTGGGATGGCCTCTCACGAGGCGAAGAGACAGGCTTTGATGCCCCTGTGTTAGTGGCTCATTGGATGCAGGCTCACCCCAGAAGTAGCTATGACCTTGAGCATGCCAGTTTTCTTCAGCCAAACCTCATAAAGGCTGACAGTTGAACACCATCTTGCTGCATTCTCAACAGCTGAGAGAATAAGTTCTTCATTTATTAAGGGAAACATGAACTTCGCATCTGAGCTTCCACCACAGGCAGATGACAGTGTATGGAAGCGACTTCTAGGCCCTTCATTCGCTTCCACTGTTCGACTTCTCTGTCCTTGCACACTATCACATTGATCTAATTACTGCAGCTCTTTAATGTGTTGATATTTGGTAATATCTACCATTGCTTCATTTTCTTCAATATTGTTATTGTTGGTCTTTTTCACACATATTTTTTAAAAGCTTATCAATCTTGAGTAACAAAAAGACCCACTGGGATTTTAGTTGCAATGGTTTTGAATGTATAGATAGAAGATTGATGACTTTATGATACCGTACTTTCTAGTACTTTCCAGGGAGCATAAATTATTCAACTATTTATCTAGTCTTCTTTCATACTTACAGGGATGTTAGTTTCTACTTTAGAGGCTCTAAACATCTTGATAAATTTATACCTAGATATTTGCTGTCTGCTGTTGTTATTGAATATCCTTTTTCCATTTCTTTTTTTTTACTTAAATGTCAACACTTTTCATAGATTGCACCCATAGCTTATAACGTTGTTAAAGTCATTTATTAACTCTAATTGCTTTCAAGTTCTTTATATTTTCTAGGCTCATGATTATTATGTCTGTGGTAATGATCTTTTTTCCCATTGTTCCTAATTAGTACATATTTGTACTGACTTATGTACTAAATTTTCAATATAATGCAAATGGAAAGTTCATAATTTCACAGAAAATATTTTCAGTATTTCTCTATTGTGTAAGATGTCTGGTCTATGTATTTAGTTCGTATCCTTATAGATTAAATTACTTCCCTTCTATTCCTCCTATTGGAGTTTTTATTAGGATTAAGTATTAAATTTTATCAAATGACTTTTCTGAATATACCAAATTACAGGTGTATATTCCTACCTACCTTTTTTCCCTTTGTATGGTAATTTCACTGACTGATTTTTCAATGGTACGATGACTTTCTCATGGAAAAAAATACACCAGGTGTTGGATATGTATATGTATTGCTAATGTTTGATTAAGGATATTTACATCTATGTTCATAGATGATTGCTTTATAATGTTCCATGAAATTTACTTTCCCTAGAGTTTATCATCAAGGGTTAGATGCTATTCTTATATTAAAAAAAAAAAAACAACAACAACATAAAAACCAGGAACTATTCCTTTTATTTCCTATTATACAGAAGAAATGCTGTCTGATAGTTCTTATTTCTATGTATATATCTTAGTAAAATGTTTGAAAGACACCAGTGGAGCTTTGTAGAGCTAGGATTTTTAGTGTTTGAAAATAAGCTACTTTAATAAATTTAAATAATTTTCTAGTTATATTATTAAAGAACGATAGACAACACCTATGAATTTGAACATATGGAATTTGCCAGTTTATGTGTCTAATATGTTAAGAACCATTACCGAGGTGCTGATATAAGAATGGACCATGGACCTAAAGTGGAGATACAAGACTGGCCCTTATGTTTTGCATGTTCTAGGGAGAGCAGAAAGGTTTTTAGCAACAACATAGTAATACATATAAAATTTCATTTTATGAATTCTAAGTATAGGTTCATGGAGTTACAAAAGTTGATCACGGGAAGATATGGTCTCATCTAGTCATCCTGAGAACAGCTTTCCCAAAGAAAATATATTTGTGAAACTTTAAATTTTTTCCATTTATTTTTATTTACACTGTTTAATTATTCCTTTTACCTTAAAAATATCTGATGACTATAGATGCTTCTCTTCCTAGCTACTTCTCCAGGGTTAGTTTTGAATGTAGTCGCATCTGTATTATATTACCACTTGAAATAACCACCTTTCGCGGAAAGCCCAGTTCTTGGTAGGCTGCCCCAGCTCCCAAATGGGAAACCAGGCTTCTCATTATTCTGCTGCTGCCTTTGCTTCTCCTTGCCACTTGGTGTCTCTGTTGACAATTGTTGGTCCTCCCCAGTCAGCGAGATGATGGAGTCCATGGAATCCCCCAAAAGACTCTGCTTTCTGAGATTTATATGGATCAAAGATCTTCACTGCCAAGATTTGCCTGATCCACTAGAGGTGCCCATCTCTCTCAGCCATTTTCATCCATGACAGACACTGTACCATTCCAAATGTTTTCGGTAGGTTTCTTTGTAGTTGTGAATATGTCCACAGCCTTCCCTCTCAAACCCCCTCCACCTCCATAGCCTCCAGCCCCACCTGTAGTCCCCTTCTTTCCAGTTCACCCACCCACCTTCTTCTTCTTTTTTTTTAAGATTTGTTTATTTATTCATACAGAACTGGGGTACAGGCCAGAGATGCGGAGGGTGAGAAGATTCACCAGAGACAGAGTGGGGAGCAGAACAGTCAGATCGACGAAGTACACTGCTGAGGGGAGCAGCGGGCGGGTCAGGAGAGGTCTGCCGCGCCATGTGGTCATTTCTGGGACAGGCGGGGATCGAACTCATGCGGAAGTGGTTTAAGCTTCTTAGTGCTGTGCTTTAACCCGCTGCGCCACCAGGGAGGGCCCCACCTTCCTTCTTAAGAATTGTTTAGACTAAATATCCTGAGCCAACCCCATCGGAGCACAGAAGCACCCGTGTAGTTCCATGCTCAGGCCAAGGAAGCCACTCAGCATGCTCAGATCTTACACTTAACATCTGAGAGTGATTAATCCTTCTTAAGATTACTGAGGTGGGCTCTCCATGGTGGCACAACGGGTCAAAGCACTGCATTATGAAGTTCTCCAAGCCACTGCAGCACAAGTTCAATCCCCCACAAGGGAGCTGAACCACATGGTGCAGCAGAACCTCTTCTGACCAACCACTGCTCCCTTCAGTGTACTTCGTCCATCAGCCTGTTCTGCTCCCCATTCTGTGTCTGGTGAATACTCTCACCCACCACACATTTAGCCTGTACCCCAGTTCTGTAAGCATAAATAAATAAATCTTTAAAAAAAAAAAAAGAAAAGATTACTGAGGTAACCTTCTAGAGCTTTCCTGATTAGATCAAAGAAAAGGAATATATATATCTGGGATATATATCTACAATAAAATGTTTAATTTAATACTTTAGATTTTAGGTGACATTAGTGTAGAGAAAAAATTACAATTATTTGTAATCTTATGGAAATACCTCATGTATTTAATTACAATCATTCGATTGCCTCATCTTTTCTCCTCTACTACAAGCAACATAAATCTTCAAAACTCTTCTCAGGTCACAATTTTTTATCCCTTTCTTCATTTTCGTCATTCTTCCCTAATTTTTTCCAGTTTGTCTACATCAGTTAAAAAGTGTAGTGACCAAAAGTAGCCACGGTATCCTAATAAAGAGCTCATGAATGCATAATATAGCAGAAAGATTGCTTCCAAATGTGCATGAATTATTCTTTTTAATAAATTCCAGAATCATAATGGCTTAGGTTCAGCATCGAGACTCCAGGTTTTTCTTTTATATTAGTGTCTAGTCGGTTCTTTCTATTTTTTTTATATCTACTGAATTTTATCCTACTTTAGAAACCATTATTTTCTTACTAATGTCACTTTGACTCTTATTTTAACATTTCAGGAAAAAAGGCAAGATTTCCAAATGCCAAATTATTCCACATCTCAACTTCTTTCCATGTACTAGATTGATTATTCAGTAGTTTCAATTTATTGACTTTTAAAAGAATTACTTTGTATTCTTCCCCCAATTGCATAACCTCTATTGAAAAAAGGCAGAGTTTAGACAATAATTCACAATGACCTTCAGATTCTGGGCAAATTTAATTGCATTGTCTCCAACTTCAGCAGTGATGCAATTTTTGCAAACCAAAGACCATTTCTATTACAATACTTTCAACAGAGTGTTATTACTAAAGAGAATCTTTTCTTTCAGTTTGGTATGCCAAAGCAACTTATGTATCATGACGCATATAAGATTAAATAATTTATTCAAAAATGTTATAATACCATTATTTTCTTAAAAATTATTTATTTGCATACGAACTGGGGTACAGGCCAGAGGTACAGAGGTGGTAAGAGAATTCACCAGAGACAGAGTGGGGAGCTGAACAGGTAGATCGATGTAGTACACTGCTGAGGGGAGCAGCAGGCCAGACAGGAGAGGTCTGTTGTGCCATGTGGGTCACCTCCAGGGCGGGGGATTGAACTCCCACTGAAGTGGCTGCAGCTTGCTTGCAGTGCTACACTTTAGCCCACTGCACCACCAGGGAGGGCCCAATACCATTATTTTTTGTAAGTTCCCAGGTGTAAGTTATTGAGCATGTCCTATAAATGACAAATTTCAATTTCTTGTTCCCCTACAATTCACTCAAACAAATAACATCCAATCTATAAGTATTGAAATTACATTTAAAATTCCCAGATAAAGCTCAGTAATAAGAAATATAAAGTTCAGGTAACTGATTATGTCTAAAATCAACTAGTGATCAAAACTGGGTTAAAACCAGTTTTTATGAAACAAAACTTAAGGTTCTTTCTTCTACAAAATAACAGCTTCTGAATTTGCAATTTCAAAAACTTTCAATGAAATGTAGAATTAGACATGAACATTGTATAGACATTTAAGCCTATGAACTTAAGTACCAAAACACTTTGCTATCTAGCAGAAAACAAATTTGTTATTAAAGCTAAAATAACTCTAATGTTTCTATTAAAAGAATAAATAAAAGTTGTCAATTATTACTTGATAGCTGTGACGGCGGTAATTCATTGCAACTCTGAATCTGTGCTACTGTCTGTTGATTACACTTCACAGATGTCTGACCAGCAGTTTCCCATTAGTCACTGAAAAAAAAAAAGAGGGCCCTCCCTGGTGGCGCAGCGGGTTAAAGCACAGCACTGAGAATCTAAAGCCGCTTCCTCATGAGTTCAATTCCCGCCTGTCCCGGAGGTGACCACATGGCGTGGCAGACCTCTCCTGACCCGCCCGCTGCTCCCCTCAGCAGTGTACTTCGTCGATCTGCCTGTTCTGCTCCCCACTCTGTCTCTGGTGAGGCCTCTCACCACCCCTGAGCCTCTGGCCTGTGCCCCAGTTCTGTATGCACAAATTAAAAAAAAAAAAAAAAAAAAAGAGGACATGGAAGACATCAGGAGGTAGGGGAGAGGGAGACGGATTTCTTTATTGCTGTCTGCTTGCTGCATGTGTCTCCATGTCCCCAGCAGCGGCAGCTGCTTTTCTGCCTTGCTGTTTCCGCTGAGAGGTATCAGCCAAGCCAGGCAAAGCCCTGGAGGTCTGCTCTAGCTCCTGTTACCTCAGGCTCTAGTCCCTTTGCTTGGCTTCCCAGCCCTTGGCTGCTATCTACTCCCTGTTCTTACTCCACTTTTGCTTTGCTTCTAAACCCTCCAGCAATTAGAAAGTAAATTTCCTATATTAAACCTCCACTATGTAAAATTTTCTAACTCATGATACATAGGATTACTCTCATCAAGAGGACTTGAACTTTGCTTCTCTTGATGGCTCAGTATCCTGTATTCTACAAAATTCTCTACTACTAGAGAGAAGGAGAAATAGAGAGAGGAAGCTGGAAGAATTCGGTGTCGTAATGTCTCCCTTTCTTGAAATAAATCTCCCTAGGAGTAACTAGTCATGTGATACAACACATCTTATAGCAGAATTAGATTTTAAAGTCCGCATGGAAGACAAAATAGGCTGCAATCAAATTATCTTAGAGACACCCTGTATAACCCATTAATAAGCATATGTAATTTTATAACTAGTATTATATTTAAGATACACAAAATGTATATAAAATGCACAGTATGTTTAGACATATATGTATAATTCCCATGCAAAATAAAACTTAAGTAACATTTTTGGTTTCAAACTTTTATGGTTGAAATTTCAGTTCAAATTTAAAAATAATACAGCTAAGTCAGCTATTTGTGGATTTGTGGGAGGATGTGGTATTAAAATTTATTATGCTCCTTAAGATACACATAGTCAGCCAAGTTTTCAGTTGTCTATAGATAAGATACTTTAGTAATGCTTATATAAGCATGTAAGTCCTTGTGCTAAATGACTTAATACACTTTTTTAAAAAAAATATTTACTTATTTATGCATTCAAGAGTAAGAGCTGATGTGTAGGCCAGAGATGTAGGGAGTGAAAGGATTTACCAGAGACAGAGCAGGGAGCAGAACAGGCAGAGTGATTGAAATACACTGCTGAGGGGAGCAGCAGGCAAGACAGGAGAGGTCTGAAGCACCATGTGGGTCAGCTCCCTGGTGGGGGGATCTAACACATGCTGCAGTGGCTGTGGATAGCTTTATAGTGTTGCATATTAACCACTTGTACCACCAGAGAGGCCCCGACTTGATGTACTTCTTTTATTCAAGATTTATTTATGCATACAGAACTGGGGAACAGGCCAGAGATGCAGGGGTGGTGAGAGGTCTCACCAGAGACAGAGCAGGGAGCAGAACAGACAGATTGATGAGGTACACTGCTGAGGGGAGCAGAGGGCAGGTCAGGAGAGGTCTGCCCTTCCCGGTGGATCACCTTGCTCACCGAGAATCCAGCTCTGGCTAAAGCGCTGAAGCTTGCTTCGCTTTGGCTAGCTTCGCAGTGTGGACTTAACCCCTTGTGCCACCAAGGAGGGCCCTGATTTAATGTACTTCTAAAAGCACTTCTATCTTATAAGAATTCCTAGGAGGATTTAATAACTAGGGTGAATAAAATAAATGCTTATAATTTTTCTATTAATATACAAACTTGTATATAATATTCCTTTGAAAACATTTATTAAAATCTTTCTTTTTTCAAAGTTGTTATTGGCATTGCAGAAGGTAGTTCTCATCATATGGATACATTTTATCATAAAAGTGCAGCTAAAGATGTGGATATTTCCATTATAAGTTTTCACAAATAGGAATCTGTCTGTGTAGGTTTAAATATTGTCATATATATTGGATATAAATAGATAGATGATAGATTATTGATAGAGTTACTATTTGTCTAGGAATAATTATAATTACTGTACATGATGTTTTATTAATAAATTTATTTTATAGACAATTTATTTTCTCTTAGAATTTGTATCCCTCTCAGTTGTGCTTTCTATGTGTTTGACTTGGTTATTCTCTTTGCATTTGCTTTCTCAAATATTTTAGAAACACTATTTTCCTAAATGATTACAGAAAGTGATTCATTTGTTTAAATTACATAAAACAACTTGAAAAATTATAAACAGTATAAATTTATAATTTCCAGCTAGTAAGATGTATTCTTCTTGATTTATTTCTGTCATTAAAGTAGTTGCTGTAACAATTTCCATGGTGAGAGAACAGTGACTATTCTATTTTATTCTGGAAGTGTGTGAATTATAATCCATTACCGTGGACGATGAACTGTGACCACGAAGTGAGTATTTGAGAAAACTGTCAGTAGACAATCCAGACCAAAGCCTATTTTCTCACAAATAGGCAAATAGAAAGAAATGGAGTGATTAGTTCATTTCTTGTCATATAATTTCAAATAAGGGTATATGGAAACCCTTTTTATCTCTTGCTTAATTTAAAGGGTTAGGCCTTAAGATTAAAAAAAAAAAAAAACTTCAGATTTTAAATGCAGGATTCCTGATTGAATTAGGAAGCGCTGCTGGAAACAACAGCCTTCAAAATTTACAGTCCAAGGTGAAATGACACATAAATCCAATTTGAGCCTGTGTCCTCTTCTTCCCTTTCTCTGTCTAGGGCACCAGAGGCTGTCCTCTCAGTTCTGGGCCTGTCCTGCGCAGAGTGTTTACACTCAAAGCATTTACTTCTGTTGCATTTATTCCCTGTCACATCCCTTAAAACTCAAGCAACCTGTCACAGGCAGAGGTAAGTAATCTGATAAAAGAAGTCATGCAGTAGAATGTTAATGAAAACTATCCTAGCTCTTGTAATATCAAACCTGATTTGGAGATGCTATATGATTTATGATAAAACAATAAATTCCTGATGTGAAAATTCAGTTTGTGCAACATGCCATTTCAGGACCTATTGGGATGTTTGAGTTCTTATCATCTATACACATGCTTTTTAAGTATCTTGCCTTTCTGCTTTGAAAAGCGATATCAAATAGAATAAGGGGGAATTATCTCCATGCATGTCATAAACATAGAAGTTTAACATTTTTATTTCACTTTGAACAAGTACTTCAGCAGTTCAGGTACTCAAATTGTAATCTTTGAACTGTGGAGGCTGAGCCAGAAGAAAAATAATTTTAATCTCACTTCAGAGAAAGGCATGGATCACAGCCTTCATCATAAAATAATGTGATTATTTTTTTGTTTGGCCACCACAAAGTATATTGTATTTTTAACCAGTTAAAGATGGAATTTTGGCATGATTTTATACAACTTGAGCCAGATTAGCTTATTTTACTTGGATCCCTGGTTTATCTCAAGAGTTGGAATTCAGGGCCAGCCCATTTGTGAAACTTTCTAATTATCCTCAGAGTCTGAACTTAACCCTATACATCGTTTGAGAACTGTTTATCTTAGAATCTTGGCTTTTTGTAAAGAAATGAATATTCACCTTCACGAATAAATATGTAGAGCACATTTATATTAACATGATGACTCTGATGTTCAACATGTTAATGCTTTCCATTATCATAAAGCAATTTACATTTTTCTTTAGAAGAGTTGCATTTTTTTTTAAGATTTATTTTTATTTATTCATACAGAAGTGGTGTACAAGCCAAAGGTGCAGAGGCAGTGAGAGGCTTCACCAGAGACAGAGTGGGGAGCAGAACAGGCAGATGGATGAAGTACACTTTGAAAGGAGCAGCGGATGGGTCAGGAGAGGTCTGCCGAGCCATGTGGTCACCTCCAGGGCCAGGGATTGAACCCTCACTGAAATGGCTGTGGCCAGCTTGCAGTGCTGCGCCCTAACCCATTGCGCCACCAGGGGGGGCCCACAATTTACTTTAAATGTAGTGAGTGGTGAGTAGCAACCAGTATAGGTAAAGCAAGAAGTTCTAGGTTTCAAAAGAGGGCGCAGCGCCTGTGCAGCTTTGAGAACAATGTGGTATTTTAGGGTTTTATATGGTGGTGAATATCTTTGGGTTGGGCTAAGCGAAGGTGGGACATTGTCAGGGGCTTCCTTACTGTGTTTCCATTTGCTCTTTCTTAGAATAATTTCATCTGTGTTTTGAGAAGTGGGTTACCCCATTACATTTTGCAGGGACAGTGTGGGCAATGAGCCCCACTCCCAGAGATGCCTTTTCAGGAGCCCACCTCCCTGTTGACCAGATGGTATTTTCAGGATTTGGAAATGTAACACGCCGTGATGGCAGCACCTTGCTGGGGTTTCCTTTGGCTGCTTTTCTCTTCTGTGACGTCCCAATAAAATAAGTGTGGGCTCAGAGCTTGACAGATGTGTGTGTTGCATCATAGCAAATAATGAAGCTCATGACACAAGGTTCTTTGAAATATTAGAAACCCAATATTTATCCTTATTAAAATAAGCATAAAAAATTGTTGAAGGGCATTGGACAAAAAAGCAAACAAACAAATAAAAAAGGTCAGATAGAGACAAAGTCCTGATCGTTACAGCTCAAATGTCTGGTGCATTTTAAAAGCCTGGATCTGCAAGGAAGTTCATGGTAAAGGCAGGCTGGAAGATGGCACAGAATCTCGTGGCTCTGATGTGTCCCCATATGGAGTATCTTTGAAAGTGCAGATGTGCACTGGGTCTGGAGTGGAGCCAGGGAATCTGCTTTTCTCATGTGCTGCCATCGGCGACTTGCCCGGGCAACACCCTTTGAGAAGGCTCTAGAAGAGTGTTACCAATAGAACTCTTTTCGCTGATGATAATGTCTTATATCTATATTTTCTGATATGTTATGTACAAGATGTAGCTGACAAAGGGAGCATGCAAAATGTGGCAAGTTATACTCCATTTTTGTTTAGTTAATTTAAATATAAATTGTCAGATATGTCTAGTGACTATCTTGTTGAATTCTGCTGTTCTAGACTGTCTGACAGTTAATCTATTAACCCCGGAGACATTTAGAGTCTGAAAAAGAAGAAACTAATTCAGCTTTATATAATCATTTTCTTCCTAATATAAGATATATCTTTTAAATTAGAGAAGCAAGCTGAAGTAAATTCAGAACAAAATACTAGTGCTTTGTCATTACCTCCCCTGTCCCCACACCCAGTAAAAGCTGATTTGTGTAGGTAAAGGAAACATCTATATATTACATGGCTTATTATAGTATACAAAATCTTCTCCCTTAACATTCAGTTTCTCCCATTAATAAGAATTCTTTTTTTTCTCTCTCAGAGGAGCAATATGCAAAAGATATTGAGAAACTTGTCTAAAGTATCATAGTAAACTGCCTAAATTTGAATCAATTAACTTATCTGACAATTCCCTACAAAATGAAATAATTTCACTTCTCATCTATTAGAAAGTGTCATAGATGTGACAGTTTTTAAAGCTACTGAGATTTCACTTCTTTTCAGAAAACTTACAAAGTGTTTCTCACTTATTTTGAAGAAAAAGATAACAGCGAAAGGGAGGGTGTGCAATATGCATGAATTTTATGAAAAAATCAGAAGATCCAATAGCTGTAAAATTAAAAGACTTTTTTTTAAAGATTTTTTTTTTTTGTGTGCATACAGAACTGGGTACAGGCCAGAGGCTCAGGGGCAGTGATAGGGTTCACCAGAGACAGAACAGGGAGCAGAACAGGCAGATCTATGAATTACACTGCTAAGGGGAGCAGTGGGAGGGTCAGGAGAGGTCTGCCACACCATGTGGTCACCTCAGGAGCAGGCAGGAATCGAACTCATACGGAAGTGGCTTTAGATTCTCAGTGCTGTGCTTTAACCCTCTGCGCCACCAGGGAGGGCCTAAAAGCTAAAAGACGTTTTTAACTCTTTGACACATACATATATTTGACACGTAGTTAACTCAGTGCAAAGCCTCAAGCTTCACTTTTCCTCGCTTTAGAGTTGGATTTTGTACAGTTGTGCTTGGAAGCTCATTTGCTTAGTCTATGCAAGCTGAAGTACCCTTAACAACAAGTTCTTCCCATGTGGCAGAAACCTAAGCTTGACATATCAATAAATTAGATCTTGAAGGCAGTGCAGCACTGTGGCAAGAAGCACAAGGATGCTATCGTGCATCCTGAAATCTCAATCCCCTCACTGTTATCAGATAGCCTGGAAGTGAGCTTATTTTCCTAACTGTGGCCTTAAGGAATTGTTATTCCTTAAGATTGGAGGAGGATGTGGTTTATTCTGCACACATAACTGTCATCAGGTCCTTCTGCACATCTGGTAGAAACAATGACCTATACTAAGTGGTGTGCAAATAGATGTTCAACAGTCAGATTGCCAAGGGGGAAGACCCTGATAGATACTATCTGCCAATTTCCTTAAAAATATATCTCACTGGGGAGGGACGTGCACGGGATTTTGATGATGGCACACGGGTGACATGGTGATGGGAAACCCACGGGGATTACAATTGAGATGAAAAAAAAAATGTACACAATGATGTAAAAATAAACTGTTATAAAATAAAATATATATATATCTCACTATGTGTGATGTGATATATTTGATTATAGACACAGGAGGAGTATGGTATCAACAAATTCTGCATTCCTTCCTGTGTGAGGATAAAATAGTGATAAATAAAAAAAAAACAGGTAATAGTAAAATGTATTAAAATAAGTTCAAAATGATGAGTTTGGGCCCTCCCTGGTGGTGCGGTAAGTTAAAGCACAGCACTAGGAAGCTAAAGACACTTCAGCATGAGTTCGATTCCGCCCACCCTGGAGGTGACCCACATGATGCAGCAGATCTCTCCTGGCCCAACCGCTGCTCCCCTCAGCAGTGTACTTCATCAGTCGGCCTGTTCTGCTCCCCACTCTGTCTCTGGTGAAGCCTCTCACCGCCTCTGAACTTCTGGCCTGTACCCCTGCTCTGTTTGCATAAATAAATCTTAAAAAAAAAAAAAATGAGTTTGAGTGAATGACTTTGAGTTTGAATTTACTCTGCAATAGCTGTAAGATCTTCATAATAGTATAAGTAAGCTACCCAAGTGTAATCTTATCTGATAGTCAATAGGACTTGGCTAACTTTTTTTTTTAAAGATTTTATTTATTTATGCATACAGAATTAGGGTACAGGCCAGAGGTGCAGGGGTGGTGAGAGGATTCACCAGAGATAGAGCAGGGAGCAGAACAGGCAGATTGATAAAGTACACTGCTGAAGGGAACAGTGGGCGGGTCAGGAGAGGTCTGCTGCACCCTGTGGGTCACCTCTGGGGTGGGGATCGAACTTGCACTGAAGCATCTGCAGCTCGCTTGCAGTGCTGCGTCCTAACCTGTTGTACCACCAGGGAGGGCCCAGGACTTCGCTAACCATATAGGAAAGATCAAGTAGGAGAGCCACAGAGTAATAGCTTTATGGATCAACAAATTCATTAAATTAACCTTATAAATTTCATCCAAAAGCTCCCTTGTTATTTTATTCATTCCAGCAGAAAATAAAATATGCTGATATAATTGTTTATCATATATATTAGATTATTTACCTCCTATAAGTGTTTCCTTTTCTCTCAAAATAGTTTTATAGAAAAGAGGCTGTTTCCTAGGTCATTAAATCTATTATCAGTAATAGTTATATCCAAAGTAGATCAGCCGGGGGAAGGGAAGAGTGGAAACAGGGAAGGGGCTTGAGTGGCAGATAATGGGTGCTATGGTGTGGGAGAACCACAGGCCTACACCTGAGGGGAGAATCAAATACTGCCCCCAAATTAACAGTGCTGTAAGAAGAGAATTATTTCACCTAAAAAAAAAAAAAAACCTAAAAAAAAATTCAAAACTAAGTAGAAGACCTGTGCATAATAAAAAGACAGCAAACATATAATCACAATAATCCATGAGGTTTTCCTCACATTTTTATAGCTTTTAAATGTATAACTCATTGGCATACCATATCAATTTCATTCAGAGGCATTTTAATTTAAACAAATTTGAAATTCATTCTTAGCATTTTTGTTTCATAGTGGGAAATTTATTCCAATACATATTTATACAAAGTTTACCATGTGCAAGGAAATCCATCATATTTAATTAAAATAAAAATAAAAAGAGAAACAATAATTATTTTGTCACTTTAGGCAGATAAGAAAACAGGAACATATTTTGGTTTTGTCTTTTTTTAAAAAAATAATATGTTTATTTTTACATCATTTTGTACATTTTTTTTTCATCTCAATTGTAATCCCCAGGTTTGGTCTGTTTTTTAAAAGTCTTCAGAACTAAAAAATGCTAGGCCTATAATAGTGACTGGTAGATCAAGGCAAAAAAGAAGAGTAACATAAACTCTGTCTTTCTGCTCCCCAAACACCAACCAACATAGTATAATAAGGATGTTTATTTGCACCTTCTGATTGCCAGCCAGAATAGTGAAAAATCAAAGGAAAACAATTAGAAAGGATATCTTGATTTGCACAATAGAAATTGCCAGAAATAAAAAGAAAAATAATATAGTACAGAGCAGCCAGCAAAAGCTTTGTAAGATTGGAAGCCAGCGAAGGAAAGGTAGTCATTACGCCGGGGGTCTCTGGAGAGAAAGAAATAGAAGACCTGAAAAATTTAGGAAGTGTCCTTAGGTTTTGGGTATCGTTTAGTGAAACTCCTTATTACCCTCCTTTTTTTTAAATAGTAGATTTAGTTTTGCTTGCGTGTGTCACCTCCCACTCAGTCTTTGAAGGAACATTCAGATAACAGCATGAGCACAACACTGTAAACTCCCTGATTCTCTATCATCCTTATCCATATCCTATTTAGCTTTTTGCATTCTGTTAAGATATTGATTAAAATAATCATCATAGGGCCCTCCCTGGTGGTGCAGCAGGTTAAAGCACTGCACTAAGAAGCTTAAGCCACTTCCACATGAGTTCAATCCCAGCCTGCCCCAGAGGAGATTCACATGGCATGGCAGACCTCTCCTGACCCGCCCGCTGCTCCCCTCAGCAGTGTACTTTGATCATCTGCCTGTTCTGCTCCCCTCTCTGTCTCTGGTGAATCCTCTCACCCTCCGCATCTCTGGCCTGTACCCCAGTTCTGTATGAATAAATAAATAAATCTTTAAAAAAAATAATCATCATAAAGGATAACAACTTTTTGCATTGTGTTATAAATAGGACACCTTAAAATAGGTTCATTCGCATGAAACTTGCATTCTTAATATTTTTTTAAGTTTTCAAATGACTCTATCTTCTGACCTCCCTCCTTTTATTCTCCATATAGCAATAGATTCAGAGTCAGCTGGGAAAAATAGTGGCTAAATTGCTGACTGCATCACACTGCATTTCAAAGCGCACATCAGCAGTTTTACTTTGTCTTTTGACCTAGACATCTCTTTATAACTTTTCTGTTCTGATAATCTATTCCAAATTTCCTGCCTACCTGTGAGAGGTTTCTGCAACATATTTTGCAGTCCTCTCCATTCATTTGTTGAGCTCACAAAAATCCCTGCTTAAAATATGACACTGGTGAAAGCTATGAAGAAACAGCTATTGTTCAGACTGGAAATGTCTGTGGCCAAGAATAGCAATGATTTCTCTGGTGCCATTTCTATCATCGGTATTCTTATTCCTGGCAGTTCAGCATCAGCATTTGGGGATTTTATTGAACAAAGGAAAATTGAATTAATGAGCCAACAAAAATGATCAACATCAAAGACTGGATGCAGTTGGAAACAATAAGCAAAGGAATGAATGTCTTCAGTGATGTTAATGTCGTGCATGACTGTTCTAAAGGCAGCCACCTAGTAACCTTTTGAATAAACAAGACACAGGTTAAGAGTTGGTACTACAATCTCCTCCTCCAAAGACTGGTTTGGAATTGATCCAGGTGAATATATTGCCAAGGCAAAATGGAGGATTTTCCCTAATCTCTGACACTTTTAACTCAAAGCTTTTCTATAGAATCTTTTACTGCCTATTTAATTAGTTCATTTGTAATAGCAGTTACAATTCTGCATACAAACTACACAATGGTTCTGAAAAAGCATTATTTCTTACCAATAAGCAAACAGTTCTCAACACCAGGGAGCCGGGGTTCAAAAACAGGTACAAAGTGTAAGGCAAACGAAAAAATTGCTTAAAATTCTAATTGATATGTTTGATGAACCAAAAACCAATTTACCCTAAAGTGTGCTAGTGACTTTGAAGAACAGTCTGCAGTTGGTTTGAGATACTGCGAACTGGAATTCTGGTGACTATTTATTCCCTGTTGAAATGGTGTATGTCGTTTACTTGTCATAGTCAAATCCAATAGCGCACCCAACATTTTGGGGTTGTGGCCTAATTGGGTCTGATAAATACTTGCTCCAATTCTGTGTCTCACTGTAGAAGCTTGACATAATGGTGTTTCAGAAAAAAGCAAACTGTAAAAAAAGATTAAGAAATCGAAATAGCATGGAATTAAACAGTGTGTGCAACTGGAATTTTAGAAGCATTGCCTTCTAAGCCTAATCTTCAAATTCCTCCTGTTTGGAAGCCCTTGAAACAATTTACAGTTGCCATAGCTTGCTTTTCTGTTGAGAGAAGAGAATGCTGTCCTTCTCAATTTAGCATATGAAATGATACATTGAAAAAAATGTAACAGTTGCAATCTGAAACTTCCAATATACTAAATATGATGCAAAGCATTGGAAGAGATTACGAATTCTTCTATTTTCATTTAAGATGTTTTCCTTGAGAAGAAATTTATACTTAACCCTTGGAATTTTGTTAGAATTCCAAGTCTTAGATCATCCAGGGTGCATATTAAAAAAGAAAAACCTGTAGGTTCCATTTCCTGAATACCCTGACTTGGTAGGTATAAAATGTACACTTGGGGGTTCACCAGGAAATGGGGCACTGGCCACCCTGCCAGCACCACATGCTGACCAGTCCTGGGCACGATGCACACGACTAGTTTTCAGCTCTTCTGCCTTCTTTCTTTTTCCTAAAGTTAGGAATTACTCTGTCATGAGTATATGTGTGTTCAAGAAGCACTTTGCATGAATTATTTTAAATGTATCTGGTCTGATCTTTGACAAGAAGTGAAGCATTACATATTGACTTCACCATTTAAGTAATTGTTTTGTTCCCCATTATCAAGTACTATGCCTCCTAACCTAAAAAAAAAAAACAAAACTGCAGGGGCCCTCCCTGAGGTGCAGTGGGTTAAAGCACAGCTCTGCAAAGCTACTGCAGCTGCTACAGTCTCTGCAGTACAAGTTCAATTCCCAGCCAGCCCAGGAGGTGACCCACATGGTGCAGCAGCAGACCTCTCCTGACCTGCCCACTGCCCCCCTCAACAGAGTATTTTAGTCAGTCTGACTGTTCTAATCCTTACTCTGTCTCTGGTGAATCCTCTCACCACCCCTGTACCTCTGGCCTGTACCCCAGTTCTTGTATGCATAAACAAATAAATCCTAAAAAAAAAAAAAAAGAAAGAAAAGAAAATGAAGTAAGATTGGGGCTGTCTCAGTGCTATCACTGCTCTGGCCTGAGTTCCATCTCCAGTCAGGGAGCTAACCCACCTATGGTGCCCCAAATCTGCCTGTTTTGCTCCCTACTCTGTCTCTAGTGAATCCTCTCACCATCAGCAGCCCCATTACTGGCCCATACCCCAGTTCTTGTATGCATAAATAAAATAAATCTTAAAAAAAGAGTTTCTGCTGATGATGGCCCTCAATCTGGGTCATCTATTCTTTCAGATCATGGTAACAGTTTCTCCTGAGGCCTCAGTGCCTCTACTGACAGCTTCGCAAGCCATGCTGATGAGTATTAGAGAAAACCTATCTGATTGATGGTAGGAAAGCCGATTCCCTTTTAAATGTATAATTTACATTTCTACTGCTTTGCTTTTTAGAACTCTAGAAGTTTAGGGACAGTATTGAAGTTCTCCTTAAATCACTGCATTTACCACTCTAAAAAGATTGAGTCTAATAGACACTAGAACATCATCTTCAATAAGCACTTAACAAACAGAAAAGCATTAAATGTCAGAACACTTTGCCTGTGAGTGTTCTGGAAAATGCCAAAATTAAGTCTGTTTACTTCCCTCCCACCACTGCTAATCTTACATATGCTATATAGCCCAGGACACTTACGATTTCTGCACTCTGACCTAACCCTCCTTCCTGGAGCCTCCTTTTCTTGCTCTTTCTAGACATGGTGGCTACAAATAAGTCTTATTATTTTAATGATATATCTTTACTTTTAAATATGATTTTTCTCAAATTAAACATAATTGATGACAGTTACCAGCTTTATAATCACTTCCTTTAAGCCATTTAAATAGGATTTATGTTTATAATTTCAGAAACAGATTGGTCTTTAAAAAAAATTAGATTTGTCTTTATAATTAGCTAGCTTCCAGAAGCAAACAATTCAATTCATTAATTATTCATACTAATAGGTCAATTAAATGAAGCATAGAATTGGAATTTTATCTATAGACAGATTTTAATTTTTAATGGTGCACACCTGAAATTTGTATATATAATGCAATGTTACTTTAATAAATAGATGGGTAAATTATTAATTTGAAAAATGACATAAATAAAAGATAACTGTCATTTAAGATTTTACTTTAACATTGAAAGCCTCTGACTATAGTTCAACAGGAAAGTTGAGTTCCCTTTAATAAATTTATATCATTTAAATTTTATAATAAGTAACAGTGAATTTCTTGCAAATTGGTAAGATTTTGTTCTATAATTTAAGTGGAATTATATAAGTAACTAAATTAGAAGAGGAAAAAACTCTATAATATAGAATTTTTAGTAAAATAATAGAAAATGTTAATTATTTTCATGAAGGTCTAAGAAAAAAAATGGTGAAGCCAGAAATTTAATAATAAAATTTATGCATAACAACGGTTGGATGCTGAAGTGTGTGTTGAAAAGACAATTGTGTTTGCCATTATAAACTGTATTTAAAACTTTTTCCATTATTTTAAATTTAAAACAATTTTTTTTTCCTGTTTGACTGTGTATGTGACTTTCTAACAGATTTTTTTCTCTTCTGGCTAAAAGTCTAAATGCTATTTGGAATTTAATGTCTTCAGGCCCTTGCAAGATGGCATTTAGAATAGCATCAAGCTAAAATATGCAGTTAGCACAAAGGGAAGAAATTTCAAATATGACTCAAGACGTTAGAAGGCTTCAGGTCTTTCTGTGCATCCTGTAGCTGCTTCTGTGGTGGCGGCAGGCCAGCAGAGGAGAAGCCCTGAGTCTTCTCTAGTCCTGTCACGCATTACACAAGTCAAGCCTCCTTTGGTTTCATGAATATGCAGACATAAAGTTGGCAAGTCTATTTCACGTTCTCAGTTTTAAACAGACACAAACTCAGAAGAATAAGCCAATATACTCAGAAAACAAGTAAATTTGGTGGGGGAAGTGTATCCTAAATTCTCAGTTACACTAGTCAAAATTCTTTGCTCAAGAATTCTTAAGAGATGGGCCCTCCCTGGTGGCGCAGCTGGTTAAAGCACAGCGCTGAAAGGCTAAAGCCACCTCACCATGAGTTCAATCCCCGCCTGCCCCGGAGGTGACCCACATGGCGCGGCACGCGGCAGACCTCTCCTGACGCGCCCGCTGCTCCCCTCAGCAGTGTACTTCGTCCATCTGCCTGTTATGCTCTCCACTCTGTCTCTGGTGAAGCTTCTCATGACCCTGCACCTCTAGCCTGTGCCAAGTTCTGTATGCATAAATGAATAAATCTTAAAAAACAAAGAATTCTTAAGAGATATTCTCTTCACTTCTTTATTTTTGGCTGTGCACACACACAAATTACTAGACCGTCTTTATTTTAGGATATTTTCCCTAAGAGTTGATCTATATTGCCTCAACTCCATCTGTATTTTGGTCAAGGGTATAGTTATTACTCTATATATGATATTAATAAATACAGCTGAAAGATAAGCCCCCATGAAAGTCCTTTTTTCTCAGTATTTCCTTGTTCATATCTTAAGAGGATTGAAGTTTGTGATATTTGTGTGGCTGAGCTGTTTCTCAGCCTGATTTCCTTTTTTTTTTCAAATGGTATTTTTATTTATGCATACAAGAACTGGGGTACAGGCCAGAGGTGCGGGACAGGGGTGGGAGTGTGAGAGGATTTACCAGACAGACTATGGAGGAGAACAGGCAGATCTATTGAAATACACTGTCTCAGCCTGGGATTTCAACCCATAAAATTGGCAACTTAGGTATCAATTTATGATTAATATGGTCATATGTCTTTTGAGTCCAGGCTTCCATACAGTTCGTAGTACATTGTTTTCAGAAACTTTGCTGACCTCTGTTTTTATTCTAAAGCTATAGCCATCTCAAAATTCCTTTGAAGTCAATCCGTTCTTGCTAGATTTAATTGCAAGTGCTTAGCTTATCCATCCTACCTGGGCCAAAGTCACTTTTCCTCCACTACTTTATCCTAAGAGTTATTGGAGGCCACATGAATGTAATCAGAAATCTTAAAGAAATCTGTGATTGTCACACTCCTGATTTGCTTCTCCCCTGGGAATGTGTCATGAGTACTAATCAGCAGGTATGGCTCGTGGGATTTCTCAGCTTTATCTTTGATTAACTAGAAATTTAAAAAAATTAATTTTTAGTCCTATGGCTTTGTTTAGAGCCTTAATTCTCCCACAAACAATATAGCTGCTTTTTGAGTTTGTTCAGTCCTGTATTTGCTTTATAAAAAATATCAAATGACAACTAACTTCACATGCCAAACATAAATACTTTCTCTTCCCAAGCATTCATTTTCAAACATTCAGCCAAATATTTTCTTTTGCATGACACAGGTTGCTCTTTCTCCAGACAGGAAAAGTGTCTGTATTACACACTAAGCAACCCCATGTCAGTGCCAGAACTTTCCAATGATATGTTGTAACTGTGAAAAGCATCTCATTTATAGGCATCAGTATCTTTCTTTGTCAACCTTAAGCATATTAAGCTCCATAACAACAACAAAAAAGAAACATTCTCAAACCTTAATGACATATATTACACATACTTATCTCTCATGCAATTCCTTATTGTGTGAGCTGCATATATGAATTGAATTTAGATGAACTTCACAGTTGGTAGAAACTTGCAATGTCTTGTAATGTCCCCCATTGTCAGTGTTACTTCTGCCACATTCTACTGGTCAAAGAAAATGATCAGAATAAGAGCATCAATGATGGGATGGGAAGTATACTGACTTCTCTCACTGACTAGAGAAGATGGATTCTTTGTTGAAGATTCATGCAATGTATCACTGTAGCTGCTCTTTTATTGATCCTTCTGAGGTATGAATCAATGAAAGGGAAGGATGAGATATAGGCCTTCAGACCATATCACCAAAGATTAGATGCTAAAATACCTTCTTTTTTTTTGCCACATTGAGAATAGTGTTAATATATTAACGGATATTTTGACATCAGGTTGAAATACATCTATACATTACTGTCTCTGCAAATATTTTTATTAAAATAGCGAGTTAACTTTCTACTGTTTGTATCCTAAGTAAAGGAGGATATAGTAGTGTTGATACCACACAAATAATGTAAGACTCATATTTAAAGTATCTGTGAGAAATGGTAGTAATTTCTTTACCGGGAATGCCAAAATATATAAAAGGAGATCTGTCACCCATTTGGGCAAATTTCAACACCATTAAATCACCGTACTGCTGTACAAAGTTTATTTAGCAAATAAGTTGACTTTTAGTATCACCTTAACATTGTCAGTCAGGCTGACAGCCAGATTTGCACTGGCCTTCCACTTGAAAACTAAGTTTTCTAAAACATAAGCAGGCATAGAGTAAAATCTTCCAACACATACCTTTCATCCTTTCCCTCCAGTATCAGTAGCGGGGAGTTTGGAATGCTTTTGAGGTATATGAATTTTTAGCTTCTGGCCTTCAAATAATATTTATATACAAAGATCAGTCTACAACAGTCACCCTGAAGCTTATTGCCAAGGGAAGTGTGAACTAAGGCAGAATGTGCTTTTCTGAAAAGAAATGTAGCTTGTCCATTCTCAGCACCTTTAAAAGCCTCACTCAGCACCTGATAGCCATTTCAGAATGTTAACAGATCTCTGGCACTTTGCAGTAAGCAACCGTATCTATGCGTTAGTTTTATACATGTGCCTGAATATTCAGCGATTCTATGACCATTTTGCTTTCCATCTGTCAGATTTCATAACTGCAGAGATAAGAGTAACAGTGCTTCTAAAGGAATTTTAGACCAGCTGCTGATGTCAATTTCCCACCTGTTCATTTTATAACAAGCGCAAATTTAAAGGAAGGGTGTGCAGAAATACTTTCAAAGCAAAGCATTAGTTCCAGACTAGGGACTGTTTCCTCCATTCTTCAGGGATATGGTGTCATCTCATTCACTCATCACGGTGATGTGATCGCTTGGATGCGAACCAGAAAACACTACAGTGAGTGAAGGATAAAGTAAATTGCACAGAATTTTAATTCTTAGAGGCATGCTTTTCCCTTGAAGTCTCCTCCTGTCATAAATCAAAATTGAGTTTTAAGATCCAATGGTGATCTAAGGCCCAAGTAAATTAAGCCCGGATTCTCAGATATAAAACCCAATCTCTACTATTTTCTTTCACATTGGGTATGTAATAAAGACTGTAGTCTGAAAACAAATGAGGACTTTTGTATGAGAACAAATGACAGAATTAAGTACCGTAAAATCAAAATTTAAGAAATATCACTATATACCTATGAGAATAGCGAAATTCCAAAGCATTGACGATAGCACATGTACAAGGATGTAGGATAGCAGGAATGCTCATTCATTCAATGTGTGGTTTTAAAAATTGCCATAAAAGGGGAAAGGAGGGTAGACTATGGAAATCTCTGTAAGAGGCTTTATGCCAAGCCTGCTGGCTGTGCTCATCCTATGGCTCCAACCTAACCATAAAGGAAACTGGGACAGAAAATCTGTTTGTTCAGGAAGAAATGAAATGGGAAGGTAAAGAGCATAGTATTTTCTGTCATAGAAATATAAGGGGACCCTCCCCAGTGGCGCAGCAGGATAAAGCACAGCACTAAGAAGCTAAAACCACCTCTGCATGAGTTCGATCCCCGCCTCGGAGGTGACCCACATGGTGTGGCAGACCTCTCCTGACCCGCCCGCTGCTCCCTTCAGCAGTGTACTTCATCAGTCGGCCTGTTCTGCTCCCCACTCTGTCTCTGGTGAATCCTCTCACTGCCCCTGCACCTCTGCCCTGTACCCCAGTTCTGTATGCATAAGTAAATCTTTAAAAAAAAAAGAAATATAAGGAACTATTTATAATACAATGTGATAAGTGATAAAGATATGTGTAGGAGACCATATTTTATTGACATGCATGAGGCGTTTCTGAAAACATTAAATTAAAACATATCATTCAAGAAATTTTTCCATAAAAATACATGTGATTAGAGCAATGGTGTTTTCAGATGTCATAACTATTTTAGCATCGGTTTGCTCAAAAGATCCTTTGCATTTTCTCAACCAGTGCTCATTATTGTTCCTTTTCAATGAATAATGGATCACATGCAGTATTTGGTCTGCTTGGCACTTCCTCACATCTGTTCAATTTGAGGTAGCACGTTTCAGCAAATGCAGCCATGCCACTACCACAAAGCCTTCAGAGGACATAGTTAAGTGATTTTTTAAAAATCCTCTAATGATAGTAGGTGATATAAAACAGCTCCACATCTTTAAGTCACCCAGAGACCAGCCCACGTACAGGCCGCTGGGGTCATCACCACGTCTCTCACCATGTAGCACTGATGTCAGCCTGACGTACCATGTCTCTGCCTGCTGGTATCTTTATGTTTTGTCATTTTAATCCAAATCTGGTTTTTGTTTTTCCTTTTTTCCCCACTTAATATAACAAAAGATTCTTGGAGCAATGACGGACTTTTATTTTTTAATTTTTAGGTTAATTGAGTCTCATTTTTGTAACTGAAGTTAACGGTTTGCAGTCCTATATAAGATTAGGGGGGCAGGCTCACAACATCTCACCTCACCACACCCACCGCAAAGGGACTGGCTATTCTTTCTCCTAGACTACTGTAACAGGGTGGTCCCCAGGGAAAGGGGAGGTTCCAGGTTCCCTGCCCCACCCACGCAGGGATGGAGCTGAGCAAGAGAAGACTGGCAGAAAGAGGAAGGGGATCAAGGAGACTTGGAGGTGGCACATGATCACAGAGACGTGTGAAGAAGCTGCACTTGCTTCTGGCCTTGGACTGGTACCAAGGACTTAGGGGACTTGGAAGGAAACATTTGAAGCAGACTTGGCTGAGAGACCCATGGGGAGGTTAACAATGCACTGTCTTTTTAATTTTGATTTTGCGCTTTTCCTTCCAGACTTGTCTGGCTCCTTCTGCCCCTTTCCTATCTATCCCTGCCAGGAGGTGCCCTAGACATGTGTCAGCTTTTGAGCCTCACTAGCCCTGCTTTGTGGCAACCCTGTTTGTCTGGGCATTTACCCATGAAGGGGTGGGTGACTTTGGGTGTTTCGTGTAAACACTGTTTTACCTATTCTTTCCCTTCTCTTCTTGTTATTACACATTAATTGTATTAAAATCCCTTTCCATGGAAGATCTTATGCACTAGATTGTTCTAGATTGTTTTGTCTTTTTGTCTTTAAAGATTTATTTCTTTATTCATACAGAACTAGGGTATAGGTTGGAGATGCGGCAGGTGAGAGGATTCACCAGAGACAGAGAGGGGAGCAGAGCAGGCAGATCAACAAAGTACACTGCTGAGTGGAGCAGCGGGCGGGTCAGGAGAGGTCTGCCGCGCCATGTGGTCACCTGCGGGGTAGGTGGGGATTGAACTCATGCGGAAGTGGCTTTAGCTTCTCACTGCCGCCACCAGGGAGGGCCAGATTATGTTTTGTCTTTATGTGATAGATGGCAGAACCCATTTAGAGCTGGCATGTTTGGGGTCTCCAGGGTATCCCTCACCCTGTTGTAACACACTGGGCCCACTATCCGTTTGTTCTCCCCACCCCCAAGTAACCTCAATTTTGCCGTCTCGTTTCTAAGTCTGTTTTGGTTTAGTTTTGTCAGTTCCTTTACTTTGTTGCTCTGTATTCCATATATGAATAAAAGCACTCAGGATTTGTCTTTTTTCCTTTTGACTTATTTCACTTACCATAACAGCTTTGAAAGTATGTGATCTTAATGGATATTTTTAAATATTTTCAGATTCTCAGTTTCTCAAAGTGTGACATTATTCAACTACTAGCTGTTTAAAATCACACCAAAAATGTACAGAAAATGTGACCAGATGTAAAATTTGTTGTTTCAATAGTTTCATAACTTACAGACCAATCTATAATAGTCTCTGTATCCTTAGCCATTTCCAACTCCTCCCTTGTGTTATCCACAGAGAATTATAAGTGCAAAGCACAGATCTTGTGCAATTCCCTTAGGTAAAAGCCTTTAATAGTTGCTCACTCCCTATCAGCTATAACACAAAGGCCAGACTCTAAAGATTTTAAATAACAATATTGTCCAACAAATATCTAATGCCAAACATTTGGAAGAAAAAGCCTAAAAACTCCACAGATTTTGTAAAACCTCTTCTTCCATCTGCATTTTCCTCTACTCTCCCTCTTTGACTCCAACACACCTAGCAGCTAATAAGATTTGACCACAAGAGTAGCTTCTGCCCATCCCTTTGCTGTGGAAACTTCTGTGTCAGAGTTTAGTGTACGAAACAGGTAATTCAAGCAGAACAGTATTTAACACAGGGAATTAAATGCTTATAAAAGGATTAGAAAGTCTGAGGAAGGAGTCAGGTACTGATACTGTACTGATGGGTTCCAGACACACTGGACTCTGATGAGGAGCCCTTGTGTGCTGATTCTGGCTCCTGCAATTACTCTGATGGCCTTCGGATGCATATTGAAATAGTATGGAGCAGTTACACTACCTTTAAATTCCACCATCTCCTGTGCCATTATTTGCTAGTTAATATAACAGTAAGAAATGCCTCCCATCACATAGCCACATTCAAAATTTCACATAAGCCTATCTAATTAGCATGACCAAATGGGCATTCAGATTTTTGCTACCAGGAAATCTTGGAAATAGCTTTTAACAGTCTGTACCCCACCCCCAGAGTTCAGGAATGCACGGAGAAAATCGGAAAAAATACTGAGTCATGTCCAGAACAAAGAACATACCAAATGCCTAGATGGCTCTCTACCCTAATCTTTTGCCTACCACTAGACTCCAACATTCAACTCTAATATTTCCTTCTGTGAGATGATTTCTTCAGTTGTAAGTCAGGACCATAACATCACTCAATTCCTGATGATAACTTTTTTTTTAATGCATAGGATGTCTTGGGTTCTGAGAGAATTTTATCCACCACGGTAGCCAGCACTGACAAGCTGCCTCTTCTCTGCTTCCAGAATACAATGGCAGTGTGGTGTTTTCCTCTCTGATAACCCACAGGGCAGTACTTTCAAAAAGCAAAACTGTGTACCTGAAAAAAAAAAAAATGCTTGTTGAGGGAGTGATTAAGCAATCTTTTATTGATTTCATGGTACTTTTAGTTGATGTCACCAAAAAAACTTGAAAACTTTTCTGTATGTGGAAGACATGTGTTATGAAAATTGGAAGTATACAGGAGATTATTTTTAATCAGTTCTCTTAAATGAAGTTAATGTGATTATTCAGGAAAATGCAGAGGCCTATGATTTGTACTTGAGAGTTACTGTTACAGGGTGGTCCCCAGTGAAGTGGGAGGTTACCTGCCCCACCCAAAGGAGAGTGAAGCTGAGCAGGTGGGAGGATAAGCTGGAATAAGGAAGGGCTGGAGAGCAAGAACGAGACCTAGAGGAGACACATGGAGCAGAAAGACATGTGAAGAAGCTGTGCTTGCTTCTTGGCCTTGAATTCGTGCCAGGCACTTGGAGGACATGGAAGGAGACACTTGAAACAGATGTGGGGGAGAGACCCGTGGGGAGGCTGACACCGCAGCCTTTATCTTGGTTTTGATTTGGCTCTTTCCCTTCCAGACGTGCCTGGCCCCTTCTGCCCCTTTCCTAAGGGTCCCCCCAGGAAGGTGCCTTAGACTTGTGGCAGCCTTTGGGCCTCAGTGGCCCTGCTATGGGCCAACCCTGTTTGGCTGGACATTTACACACAAGGGGATGGGTGACTTTGGGTGCTTGATTTGAAAAGTATTTTATTTTTCTTTCCCTGCTCTTGTCTTCATTGCACACAAATTGTACTACAGTTTCTTTTTTTTTTTTTAAGATTTATTTATTTATGCTTACAGGTCTGGGGTACAGGCCAGAGGTGGGTGAGAGGACTCACCAGAGACAGGGTGGGGAGTAGAACAGGCAGATGGGACTGAAATACACTGCTGAGAGGAGCAGCAGACGGGTCAGGAGAGGTCTGCCACACCACCTGGATCAGCTCCCTGGCTGGGGATTGAACTTGTGCTGCCGTGGCTTCTGTAAGCTTCAGAGTGTTTGCGGTGCTTTATCCCACTGCACCACCAGGGAGAGACCCTACGGTTCCTTTTCATTAAAGGCCTTAGGCCCCAGCATATGTTTTGTCTTGATGTGGTGGATGACAGAGCTTATTTAGAGAAGGCAGATTTAGGGGTTCAAGGTGACTCATGATGCTGGGTAATGTTACCAACAGGGAGTCATATACTTGATTTCTAGGGTTATGTGTGCTCTTCCAAGAGCTACCCATGTTTTTTTTTTTTTCTGCTTAAGGGTTCAGAACCATGCTGGAAACAAAGGGGAATATGTTCCCTTTACAGTTTTGTTGTTACAAGGAACAGAATGACACTGAGACCATCTGAAAAGAATTTACTCTTATTGTGTGAATGCACATGGACAGGAGATTGAACTGAAGATGAAAATCAGTCAGGAATCTGTGTAACTCCAAGGAGAACCAGCCTGTAGCTCCTTCTATTTCTTTCAAACCACATGTCCTCACTGCCTCTCTTCTACTATCCACTTAGTCTTTTCTCTTCTTGTCATTTGACAACTTCATAACTTTCTTACTTATGGAATGATTCAAGATCCTTTTCCACAAAAGTTTGAGTTGCCTGAAATTACAAGACTGACTAAATTTGAATACCTCCATCGAGGTATTTTTTGAGCTAAGGATAATATTGTTCTGCAGAGTTAATAACCAATGAAAAGTCACATATGAATTATCTTAGTGGAGCAGCACATAAAAGCAGTGAGTGTGGAATTAAGGAGTTGAAAAAATCAAATCACTCACTTTTAAAGATACAGAAGTCATATGATGAAAATTCTCTATTAATACATTCCCATTTTTTGTGTTATTTCCTATTAGACACCATATTCTTCATCACCTCAACATGGAAAATGCCTTCTAAAAAATGTATCCATGCTTTCCATACTCAGGAAGATTTATTGTTTAAGCAAATGTAAATATTGATATAAACAAACATGCATCTCTACAGAATCTTAGAAAAGTGATATTAGTCAATATCCTAGGAAAGAAGAAAGGAAAATTATCATATAGTAAGCCGTTGGTATCTATATAGGAAGCATTTCCACACATGTTAGCTTATTAACATAAACACTATTTATAAATTAAATAACATTGTTACCACTAGTTTTTAAAAATAGGAAAATAACATCCCACTGCCATTATATAGCTTCTAGGTAAAGGGTTTCTTTTGGGTTTTATTTATTTATTTTTTGCCTGCAAAACTCATGGTTTCTCTGCACACGGTGTTGACATATTTATATTTCGTGCAGAGAAAGACTCACGAGTGACATCATCTGCTTGAGCTGCTTCTCCTTCCACTGAAGTGAGAGGGTCCAGCTCAGCACCCGACATGTCCGTCCATTGTGGAAAATTTCCCACATCTCTGTTCTTGTAAGCACCCCTCCCCCACACCCCATCCCTTACAAGGGCAAATTAGCCTGCTGGCAACAGTCTTTCCCAGCACCAAAACTTCCCCAGATCACTACTGATGGCAGCATGAGCAATTCAGCGCCATGTGTGCCATGAACTACTACCTGTGACCCCGGCCTCTCAGGAGACAAGAAATGCAGCCTGACAACCGAGCTTTCCTCTTGTTTTCAGTACCGACTATGTTAAAGTATTCTCTGGGAAGCAGATGAGTCGCAAAAATCATAAATGCAAATGATTTATCAGGAGAAGCGTCTGTGGAGAATAAAGGGAAGAGGAAACAGGAGCGTGCAGCCTACAGCCCTCAATGTTGCTCAATGCATCTAAAGGAGACTGGGTGGGAAGAGCCTGACTGAACTTCTGCGCTGACAAAACCACAGCCAGACCAGCGGGGAAACCCAGGGTGAGAAGCATTCCACCGCCAGCAAACTCATCAGAGCGCTCTTGCTCTCCGATCCCAGGCGCGTTTGCTCACTGGCTGGGGTAACCCAGGGAGAAGTGGCTTTGGAGTGACTGCAGCTGTAGGGCTTGAAGGTGGGACAGCGGGGGGCAACTGGCCACCCCTTCGCCAGGCAGCCCCCGGGTCTGAGGGTTGCCCTATCATGGATGCCGCAGGCCTCCTCGTTCGTTTTATCGCAGAGGCAAGAGGATTAAAGTGGGACTAGAATTGTTTTTGTAACCAAACCATAATCTCACATGTTGCTCAGGAAAGGGAGATGTTTAGTCCCTTTTATGGTTATGGAGTGGACCTTTCTTGTCTAAAGCATTGTTTATGTATTTCAGAACATCATGGACTGGCTGCCAGCAGGGTTATTTTTCTCTCTCTCATAATCTTAACAGTGCATTATGTTATCTTCTGCTGTCGTGGTGATCTATTAGCAAGCCTTTAATTACTAAATTTATAAGTAATACAGTCTATGTGCAATAAATTACCAGCATTAAATACTAAGTTCCACCTACCACCCGGGCTCTTAAACACTTGTCTGGACCCTCCCTGGTGGCGCAGCGGGTTAAAGCACTGCACTGAGAATCAGAAGCCACCTCTTCATGAGTTCGATCCCTGCCTGCCCCTGAGGTGACCACATGACGCAGCAGACCTCTCCTGACCCGCCCGTTGCTCCCCTCAGCAGTGTACTTCGTCGTTTTTCTTGTTCTTCTTCCCATTCTGTCTCTGGTGAAGCCTCTTGCCGCCCCTGCGTCTCTGGCCTATACCCCAGTTCTGTATGCACAAATAAATCTTCAAAAAACAGAAATACTTGTCTGATCAAATCACTTCATGATGCCCTAGTCAACTCTAAACCGGACAATTTGCAATTAGGGTTATCAGACGGTGCCTTGACTCGGGGGGAGAGCCACCTTTGCCTGATGGGGGCTTACCTGTGTCATATCTATTTAGGATCCTGTTATTGGTGATTTCTTGATAACTTAGCATGAAATACTAACACACACACACACACAAAAACCATACAATACAATTCATATTATGTCACTACAATAATGGCACTGTCCTTCCAATGAATGACACTGACTTTCTGGTTCAGATTAATCAGGGTACCAAAAATCCTGAAATGAAGTGCTCTACAGCTTACATCTGAAGTCAACTGAACAGAAATTTTCTAAAATATGATCATAACCCCAAACATTTACAATGTATTTTGAATGACAATCTAATAATCTAAGAGAATTATAGATTCATTTCTAAACCAGTAATAAGAAATAAATATCAATACACCATGCTATAGGAAAGAATAAACTATTTCTCTATAGCAGATGACACTACCATTGCAATCATATGAAGAGGTAGATTTTATTATGCAGTGATATATTTAAATGCGGAGACAGATCAGACAATTTGTATTATTTAGATACTATGTCCGCAGCGTACACGCACAACAAATTATGAGCATGAAGAATTATCTGTGTTTTGAGCTATCAAGGTAAGAAGGTTGTTCTAGGGAGGGATATAAACTGATAGAGCCTTACAAAATGAAACTCAAAATTTTAAGGTATTTTATGTTTGAAGGAAAAGTCCTTTGACTCTCAGTATACATACACATCAATAGTCTCTACTGGTTTTAAGAGCAATTAAGCAATTGCATTTTGACAAAAATCTTTCCCCCTGTTAAAATACTACCATGGAAAAGTACTTCCAGTTCAAAGGGTCATCATTTGACTATCTATATTTAATTGCAAGGAAAGATGGAGAATATGCTTACATTTTCCTGGATTTCAGTGTATCCACTGAACATAAAGGGTATTATTACTGCGAAAATAAGAGACTGAGTATTGGAATACTGCTAGTAAATGCGGCACTAACATGTTTATCTTTCTCCTAACAACTTATATTATAATTACTAGCCCTTATATCCAAAATTTTGTTTAGGTTCTGACTTCCATCCTCTGTTCTTATATTGTTTTGCTCCGGGATCTTGTTTCATTGTCTTAAACTGATATCTTATGCTTCAAAAGAAAATTTCTGGTGATTTTTTTTTTTGACATATGACTTCTGATTTGACTTCTACCCAAGATTTTAACTTAAATCATAACACCAGTTTGATTCAATTAAGCCTATCGTCACATGAATACAACCCTGTTTTTAAGTCTAACTCTATTGTTTACTGATCTGATCTGAACCTAGTACTTAAATGTCCCTCCTTTCAATGGGGAGAAATTATCCACTCATAATCTAAGCTTTTACAATGTACCCAGAACCCTAATATTACAAAGGGATGTTTTTATTTTTCAGTCCAATCGTTTGGTAACTGGAATAGCTTAACCATTTATCCTGTATCATCAAAATATTTTGTGAGTACCTATCAACATTGAATAGCAGAAAATTTTCTTCCATATTGATGGAATTATGCAGAATACACTCCCAAGATCCAGCAGCAAAGATGGGTTCATAGCAAAGATGGGTTCATAGTGGATAACATTTTTTTTTCACACCAGAACCCTTTGTCACCTAAAACAAGAGATCACTGTGTACTTTCAAATGTCTTCCAGTCTAATATTTCAATATTTCAAGACAGTGACAGCACATTTCCTTATTTATCTCTCTTACTCTTTCAACTCCTGGTTTCAGTTGTTGGCAGGTATACTTTGGCACATTCCAGTGGATATTCTTATATACCTTCCAGCAGGAATAACTTCAAAGAATCAGCCTATTTACTGTTACTGATTATGCAACCCGTCATTTTTGACAGTCATAGCACTACTTCCTGGAATTATGAGAACACATTGTACTTAGCTGGCAATTGGTGGGAAAAGGATAAAAATATTTTCCAAAAAAAATAGTGTGCATGATAAATTAAAAACAATAAAATATTTCTTCTATCAATGCTATCTACACATATTTCAGTAACCTGAGCTTATAGTGGCAGAAAATATTTTTGAAAAGAATAAAGTACCCTGATGTAGATCCTTAGTTTCAATGAGACTAACTTCCTAGCAATGAGGTCAAATTCTTGGCAAATCACCAAATATATGAATTCTGATGAGTTTCCAACCAAACTTGGGATGAGAAAGTAAAGAGTGACATTATCTGTTAAAAGATTTTACTTTTTAATCATGTGAAAATCTAAAATGTTAGCTTGGAATTTCTTAATGCTCATCTTCCCTCCAATTTTTTAGAAAATGATGTGATACATCACATTATACTCTTTTATTTTACAATTTGAAAATTACTCTTTCCCTCCTTCCTCATCAAAGTTCCTCAAATAATAACATATACTTTTTCATCCATTTTGTTATTACTCATTCATTTTTGTCATTCTTAAATTTGTCATGTAGTATAATCATAGCACGAGTACTAGCCAGAGTAAGACGATATTTGCTGCAGGCATAAATAAGTTCCAAAACTGTGATGGATTCACACACACAAATACACAGTGTATTTCTTGCCTACTCAGAATCTGCTGTGATTTCCATGGGTCTCCCGCGCAACTTCCTTTAAATGAGTCAAGGGTCTAGACTGGTTCTATCTAGTGACTCCAGAATTTCCATATGTGCTTGGAAAGGAACAAGCTGAGGATCATGTAACAGCTTCTGATTACCTCAACTATGAAGGATACAAAGAAGATATTTCTATTCACCATTCATTTGTCACACCAGCACCATGGGTGATTTGGCTTTTTAACAAGGGCTGGGAAGTATAGTATTCCACAAATTCAGAAAGAAGAGAATTGGATGGATTTGAGAAGCTTTAATAATTTTACTATACCACTACCTTTTTTATTTTTAAATATAACCATAATCTCATGTCTTGATGTCTGATGTTTATCAATTTATTGTCATTTCTTCCTGACTTTATCATCACTGTCAAACATTTGGATACACTCACAACTTTTCTTTAACCCTTGGCCGAAGTGCTAGGAACACTTTACAAAAAAAAAAGAAAAAATTACCTTGGTCAACCCGGTGTCCTTTGCTGATTTGGAGACTCTAACCACACATTCCAGAGAGGACCCTGAGACAGAAACCACATCTTTCTTCCTATAACAAAAGAATTTTCTATTCTGCAATCATCCCCAGCCTTTCTTTACTTTCCCTGCAGACTCTCCCCTGGTGAATGAGCTGCCCATTTAATATGAGAACTTTCTGAGAGACCCATCAGACTTTGAATGAAAAGCATCAGTAGTTTGAACACCAAGTTTCTGGGAAGCAATGCCTTACCTCGCTATTTCTGTGATCCATTCCCAATCTTAACCAGCTTCTGACAATTAAAGACCACCTTTAACCAGACTCCTGATTGTCAGTAAACTCTGACTTTAATTTTTCTTATTCTGAGATGTGATCAAAGGTCTGTGGAGGTGGAGCTCTTCCTAACACTGGAGAAGTACACTCAGCTTTGGTTACTTGAGGAGCAAAGAAATTTATTTCTCATCTGGTTTCAGCTTCTTACCCTCACTAATTTATACTAAATCTTTGTTTAAAAAGTTTTCATTTTTCAGAATATTAATTTTGCTGCTTTTACCTATTGTTTCTACTCCTCCTCCTACTATTATTCAGCTTTGACTCTCCACTAGCCCAGAATCAGTTTAGTCCTGCATCTACCTTTCACAAACCTGCCTCTCAGAACTCCAGCCTGAATTGTTTTTCTAGACAACTGTTTTTACAAGAAAACAGAGTAGAATATTGCTTTTTTTTTTTTTAAGATTTATTTATATATACAAGCCCTGGGGTACAGGCCAGAGGTGCTGAGGGTGAGAGGATTCATCAGAGACAGAGTGGGGAGCAGAACAGGCAAATGTACTGAAATACACTGCTGAGGAAAGCAGCTAGAAAGACAGGAGAGGTCTGCTGGGCCGTGTGTGTTAGTTAGCTCCCTAGCCAGCCAGGGATCGAACTTATGAACTCATGCCACAGTGGCTGTTGGTAGTTTGATTTGCTGTCTTTAACCCCTGCACCACCAGGGAGGCCCCAGAGTAGAACATTTCTTTGCATTATTGATCACACTCCAAATTGCCTGTAGTGAATTGAGTAGTATCTCTCAAGTGTTCATGTCTACCCGGAATCTCAGAATGTCATTTTATTTGGAAATGAGTTGTTTACAGGTAAATATCAGAAGGAGATGAAACTGAATTAGTGTGGTTCCCGAAACCCAGCAACTAATGTAATTATAAGAAATACAGCGGAGAAATAGAAAAGGTGATGTGAAAACAGAGCAGAGATTGAAATGACACTTGTATAAGCTGAGGAGAGTCCAGGCCTTGTAATAACTGCTCAAAGAAAGAACTGAGAAGGACGCCCTGGAGGCTTCCGAAGAAATACGGGCTTCAGACACACTGACCTGGGGCTTCTGGCCTCCAGAATGGTAAGATAACGTATTTCCATTGGTTTAGCCCATGAAGCTTGTGGTCTTTTGTTATAGTGGCCTTAGGAAAGGGAGAAAGATTTTGACCTCAACCAGACAACTTGGAATCATCTCTCCTTTCTTTCTCTCCTTTGTCCATTTTTATCCTCTCCTATTTCCGTGGTGGAACACTGCTGCCAACTTGTATGCATTATACTTCCCTGTGGTGCATGCCTTTTATAATTAACCTGCCAGCATAAATCGCAATAATGCTTCATCATGTAAATAATAATTTAAAGACTTCCCCAGGATGGTCCTTTAAATAAAAATGCTTCAGTTTCACATTCAACTCCTTGAATGAGCCAGTGATATTTCCAGCTATTCTAAACTAGGCTCTTTCTGGTTCTTTTTTCTATGAGTGTTCTGTTCCCTGTTTCAGTTGGTAAAGCTGTGTACTCCCACTAAGTGGTTATTTTCTTTTCCAACTTGAAACATCAGCTTATGTAGCAGGTGTAGGAAGGAAAAGCACCTTTGTTGAGTCACATCATACTCAGTCATGCACATTTTTGTTGGCATTTTAGATTTCTTTCTGCCCAAATTTAAAGTCTGAAGATAAATTACTTGGCTTTCCAAAAACGAGCGTCATTTTTAATGGGCTTGTCCTTTATACTATTGTTCTGTATTATGTGTATCACAATGATAAAGTAAATTTCTGCAAGAAAAAAAAAATTAGCTCATTTAAACAAAACAATATTTTATTTTTTTTCCTCTTCAGATGGCTTAACTTTGGCCTTTTTATATGCTTTAACTTGTTTTCCCTGTCCTTTCCAACTAGAACACAAGTTCTTTGCAAATAAATCTATACTTCCACTAACTCTTATTGTCAGGCACATAGCAGGCTTATGAATTTCGTCAACAATGGTTGAATTTACTGAACCTGTTAATGGAGGTTGAAGACTTGTGTTTGTACACAACTAGCAAACTATTGCCATAGCAAACTATTGCCATAACCTCATTTATGACACACTGATGGCTGGTCAACCATGCTTTCAAAAGTGACTCTTCTTTTTCTTCAGCTAAGATGAATCTTAGTGTGTATCGGACTATCCTATTCATAGAAATATGAAGAAAATTTCCCCGAAACTAGAGGGCAGTTTTAGGACTACACCAAGTGTTAGGTTTTTATATTGTTACATTGCCGAACTCAAAGAAAAATTGCATCTAAAAGAAGAGAAGTATAGGACAAGTGTTAATGCTTCCATGAAAAACATCATTGTGGATACTCTGGAAAGTCCCCTCTGCACTATTTCATTTCCATCCTATGGAAACTCTGGAGTTATTTTACAGCTCTGTAGATAGCCGACACAATGTAAAACAATTCCTTCCTGTTCATCAGTGGCTTAATTCCGAACCCCAATGATCATGAAATAAATGGCAGCCCTCTCCTTTGCATATTCATTTCAATAGTCCCCATCTATAAATATGTCCATTCTTTGGCTTTTCTTTTGAACTAGTTATCATACCTGCTTGGTTTCCTCACTGATTATGAGTCAATGAAATCTTTAACATGCATTCATTTTTATATCTATATGAGAGTCACAATCCTACTTTGTCTGAAAATTGACTTTTAATCAAGGACTAATTTAGTCCCTATTTCATTCTTCCCAGTGTAACTATAAATTCTGGCTGCCCAACAATAAATAGCACATTGGAAAAACTGCAAAGAGTAAATGACTGGTCACCAACATAGTAAAGAAATTGCAAGCCTGCTACACAATGAACACTTGAACAATTTGGGGAAATTTAAATTGGAAAAGAGTAATCTAAAAGGGAAATGATAATTGTTCTCAATGAATCTAAAGTTCTACCATGAGAAAAGGTGCCTGCTCAGGTTTTCAGAGAATAAATTTGAAATACTAGGTGTAATTTACACAGAGACCAATTGTAAATCTCAATTTGTAAGCATTTATTGATAGAACTATATAGAAATGATTTAGTCAGCTACCAGAAATGGGTATTTCTTTGTCTCTAAGAGTGAGCAGAGTTGGGTAACATTTTACTAGACTCATTTTCTGTGGATTAAAATATTGGCTAAAGGACTGGACAAGGTGTTCTGTGGCAGACTTCAGCCCAGAGTTCCTAGAGTCTTGATTCAATTAGATCCTGGGATGGAGCTGTTGGAATTCTGGTGCCATTCAAAATCTGCTCTCCCAAAGTCACTATAACTGGTTTTTTCACAGTAGAATGTGAAGGTGAGTTTTTTCCTACTGTCTAGAAGTTTTGCCTCAAGCCCTGAAGCTGAGGACAAGGCTTAATAAAAACCTTGAGGTCGGTGTTTGTAAAGATCTCACTGGCATGGAAAGCAGTGCTTTTCAGCTGCCAAAAACATAGACTATATCCCTGTTCCTAATTGCATGATCTCAAGCTGCAGAATTTCAGTCCTCTCTCAGACACTGTGGCCAAGTGCTTGGGAGTTTGCGATCTACAGGACTAGGGGTTGAGTGGTCGTTTGAGACTGTAGTGATTGATTCTTCTCTGGCTTGGAGTTACTTGGAAATCAGGGCAAAGATTATAGTTGCTTTGGGGAGTGGCCAATTAATGAATTCGGTGGGCAAAAGAAGTATAATATTTCCCAAAGCCAGAGACAATAATGACTGGCAGGTAACCAGGTGTGAGTCATCAGGACAGAATGTTACACCAGGGACTGCTCTTCTGTGAATACATGGCACAAGGGTTGAGTGGCACTGGCAAGGGGAATGTTAGCCAAAAAGTCACTGCTTGAGTTAGGAAACAGTCCAGTGTTGGAGAAGGGGGGGCAGGGGGTGGACATAGGAAAGGGAAGTTCCCAAATGCAAGAGTAAACACATTTTGGGCATTTGCCATGACAGAAGACCCACATTCTGTTTTGCAAAAGTACCAGTCCCTAAAGAATGTGTGTGTGCTTTAACTCTAAACTCTCTACCCTTTCACATCCTAGGGAGCTATCATCAACAGGGTTCAAAAAGGAAGGGCATTGTAATGATGTAACCTCATGGAAAGGGGAGGTTCTTGGTCCCCTTGATACTGTCAGGTGGTCATGTTACAGGACACCAAATCTGTTTCAGGACAGGGAAAGAGGAGAACCCCTGAAGCCCCAACACCTGCCTGCTCTAAGTGGGTTCTGCCATCCGCCACGTCAAGACAAAACATATAAAACTTTAATAAAAAGGGACTTTAATACAGTGAATATACAATACGGAACACAAAGAATATAACTTCTAAATCAAACACCTGAAGTGACCCATTCCCTCGTGGGCAAAATTCAACCCAAAAGGGATTGGCCCAAAGCAAGGCCTGAAAGCCACACTAGACTAAAGCACCTTCTGGCTGGGACCCATGGAAAAGGGTCAGACATGGCCAGACAAATCTGGGAGGAAAAGAGCAAAATCAAAATCAATATAATCACTGCCATAGTCACCTCCCTACAGGTATCTCACCCAATCTGCCTTAACCAGTCCAGGGTCAGGAAACAAGCCCGGTTTCTTCATCACGTGCTTGCTGCTCCATGTGGCTTCCTCAGGTCTCCTTCTTGCTCTCCATTCTGCTTCCTTCTTTTCTTCTCCCCTCTCCTTTTCTCTGCTCAGCTCCACCCTCCTTCTGGGTCAGGCAAGGAATCTGGAACTTCCCTTTTCCTAGGGACCCCCTGTTACAGTCAGGGCTAGTCTCCCAGCAGCAGCGCTGAGTCCTGGCCACTAGACCACCATGGGCTGGTGTCTCAAGAAGCTGTAGCAGGAGCTTTGCTGATGCTCAGGCAAGCAAGTGAGGTGGCAAACTGGTCTGGGGAAAGAAAAACTTATTGAGGAAAAAAGGCACAGAAATAAAATGAGACTCTCAGGCTGATGAGACCAGGCCAATATGGAGCTGTGCCTCAGGGAAATACAGACCTTCTTTCCCTAAGAATTCTAGAGCTTCCACCAGTCTCTGTGATTGGTTAGTTCTCTGTGGTCTCACTCACTGTCTTAACTGTCTCTGTGCCCAAAACTAAGTCTCTGTGTGACAGCCCTGTTCTTAGATTCCTTTTTCTTTATTGTCCTAGTTCTGGAATGTCCTTTTGCCCCTAAGTCCTGGGGGTGTTTGATGAGTCCCCTTTGGAATTTGTTGCCCTTATCTCTGAAGCCTGCCTGAATTCTTCTGAGGCTTTTTCTATTCAGTTCTGCCCTAAGGCCTCTCCCTGGGCCCTGTGCTTCACTCTGCCTCAGATGAGTGAGGAAGAAGCTGAAAGGATAGGGAGGGGGAAACTTGAAAGGAGTAGAGAGGAGGGAAAAGAGCTGAAGGAGGATTGTGGGCAGAGACTTGTTAAGAAGCAATTCACTTCTTAAAATGGGGCCTTGTATTAGAGAGTTGGGGGACATAGAAGGAGAAGCTTGGAAGAGACATGGATGGGAGGCCTCTGGGGAGGCTGACAATGGCAATATTTATCTTGCTTTTTATTTTGCTTTTTTTCCCCCAGACTTGTCTGTCTGTTTCTGACCCTTTTCTATGGTTCTCCACGAAAAGGTGCTTTAGACTGTGGCAGGCTTTGGGGCCTTGCTTTGAGGCAACACTGCTTGGCTGGAACTTCACCCTCGAGGAGATGGGTTGTAATTGGGTGGTCCCTAGGAAAAGGGGAAGTTCCAGGTTCTCTGCCCCACCCAGAAGTAGGGTGGAGCTGAGGAAAAAAAAAAAGGAAGAGAAGGAATCAAGAGAAGTAAGCAGGGTGAAGAATAAAAAGGAGACCTGAGGAAGCCACATGGAACAGCAAGCATGTGATGAAGAAACAGTGCTTGGTTCTTGACCCTGAACTGATTAAAGCACATGTGGGTGAGATACCTGTAGGGAGGTGACTATGGCAGTGTTTATATTAATTTTGATTTTGCTCTTTTCCTCCCAGACTTGTCTGGCCATATCTGACCATTTTCTATGGGTCCCGGCCAGAAGGTGCTTTAGTCTTGTGGCGGCTTTCAGGCCTTGCTTTGGGCCAGTCCCTTTTGGGTTGACTTTTGCCCATGAGGGGATGGGTCACTTCAGGAATTTGACTTAGAAATTATATTCTTTGTCTTCCGTATTGTATACTCACTGTATTAAAGTTCCTTTTCATTAGTCTTATATGTTTTGTGTTGATGTGGTAGATGGCAGGACCTATTTAGAGCAGGCAGGCTTGGATGTTCAGCGATGCCTCTCTCCCTGCCCTATAACAGGGTGACTTTGGAAAGATATTTAAAAACTATATTCTTTGTCTTTCTGTATTACACATTAATTGAATTAAGTTGCTTTCGATTAAGTGACTATATGTTTTGCCTTGATGCAGCAGATAACAAAACCTTTTTAGAGCAGGTAGTTTTGTGTGTTCTGGGGTGCCCCTCTCCCTGTTTTATAGCAATCACATGGTGTCCAGGATAAATGTGCCCTCTTTTGTGCCTTTGTCTTTTGAAATAGAAGATGTCATCAATGAGAACATTAGTTTAACTCATGAGTGGATACCTATAGCTGGAGGAATTTTTCTTCTCCTGTCCTCATCCTTTACCAAAATCACATCTCCATCTACTTCCAACCTGGAGCACAATCAGGGGTGAGAAAGAAATAATATCATAAGAGGGATATTTTTAAAAATAAGAAAGTGATATTTTTTAAAATAAATTGAACGTGGTAAATGAATATATGTGTTTCAGAAAATATTGGAACCATGCATAGGAATAGGTATCTTAGCTGGAGGCTAAATTTGATGGTAAAGGTGTAATTTTCTTTTAACTATTCCACTCAGGAGAGATGATTTTGCAGTCTCAATCCTAACTGCCCCTCCTTACGCCTCTATTCAGGGAAAATGAGGGAAGGAGAGAAAAAGGACTGGCCACAGGCCAAGAGTGTTACTTGTGAATAGAGACTGGAATGGGGAAGAAAGGAGATCAAAAGGGAGATAAGGGGAAGAATTTGCTACAAATCATAACTCTAGAAGAAAGCCCTGTGTATAGAAAGGGAGCTTAGGACAATATGGGAAGCCCCTGACCATTAATAAACCTCTGGCTCTCCTGTACTTTCTATGACCCAAATACCTACCTGCTATCTATCCTCCTTGACTGAGTCCAACTGACCCTCCAAGTTACACCCGGTGCATCTTCCTAAATAACAGGGATGGGATGAAGGATTCTTCCTTCTCCTGCTCCCCTTAGGACAAAGCCCTCCCTCCAAGGAGACTTGCAAACACTTTTGACTCCCCCACCCTTAGTTCAAACCTCTCCCTTCCTTAGCCCTTGCGGTGGTTATGTTCCTCATCTTTATGCTCAGCTTCAGGTCTTAACACCAACATTATTTTCTAAGTAGGCTATTCTCCCACCCCATGTTTACTTGAATATCTTTTGTAAATGCTTGAGACCCCTGCTTGGAAGACCCTCTCTCTGCCCCTGAATCTGCTTTACATTTCTTCTCTATATCTATAGATACCCACTCTGTTTCTCTTGCAGAATTTGGTGCATTGGGTTAAGGTGGCTTATACACTTGTCTGAGTCCTCTACGTGGCTTGATAAGAGCAGGGAGCCTTTTGTCATTTCATTGGCTAATCCTAAGAATTTTGCCCAATATTGGAGCTCAGCAAACCATCAGTGATTTTCTGGAAGATACATTTGATTGTTGAAACTGAAATAAGGAAGGTTTTCATAATCTGAAACAGGCTAATATCACCCTTCCAACACTCTGTCACAATTCTAGAGTTACTTATCAACTACATCTATGTCCCTGCAGTTGTTTATAATTCTTTTTTTCAGAACTTCTACATTTTATTATATAAAAAATTATGAACATATTTCTTCATTGGCATGTCAATACAACAGAAACAACATATTTTCTTCATTATTATATTGGGTTTCTCACGTAACAGACTTTTGATAGGAGCTTTCTAGTACTTAATGGAACCGCTTGTATTAAATCATCCTCTCAGAAAAGTGATCCCCCTAGTGGTTAATTTACTTCAGTGCATAGTTTTAATTTTGATTAAAAAAAAATATTTATTTATGCGGACAGAAATGGGGGACAAGACAGAGATGCAGGGACAGTGAGAGGCTTCACCAAAGACAGAGTGGGGAGCAGAACAGACAGATCCATGGAATACACTGCTGAGGGCAGCAGCAGACAGGTCAGGAGAGGTCTGCCATGCCATGTGGGTCACCTCCTGGGCAGGCATGGGGGTTGAACTCATGCAGAAGTGGCTTTAGCTTCTTAGTGCTGTGCTTTAACCCGCTGTGCCACCAGGGAGGGCCTTGATAATACTTCAATGAACTAGCTCAGTAAAATACATAAAATGAGAATTAAATTTTGTTCTATCAACCTCAGTCTATGATACTAGCAACACTTTGTCTCTTATATATCTTTTTATTGTTGAAAAGGAAAAGACATGCACAAATGATCAAATTAATATTCACATTCTAAAAATGAATCAATCTCTTAATATATGGCTGATAAGCAACAATAATTCTTTAGCACTTGTAAAAAGATTTTTTAGGATTTTGTGGGTATGTTAGTGATGGAGGATGGAATAGAAAGGAGGCATCATAAGACTGACTCACACAAGGTGTTGAGGGGTAGAAGGGATGTGCACAGCCATTGATCCAGCTATAGAAACCAAGGTCCTTAGGCGCCAAGGCATAGATTACAAAGCCTAAGATCCAAGCAGGTAGCAGACAGATGTAGGGGTGTCTATCACAGACCCAAAAGGTGAAAGATAAAGAAGTGGAGATGGAGTCCACTGTGGGATTTCCTGTCCCTTTCAGATTTTATTAAAAATCAACAAATCCAGGAGATTGCCCCTTGCATAGAGAAGATGTCTGTATGAGTGTAGTCTCTGCACCAGCATGGGCAGCAGTCCTCTGCCCACCTGTGCCTATGCAGGAGTTTCTTTCTACCCATTCTCTCCCTCTGCATGGCAGCAGCCTCCTGCCTTCCCATGACCTGCACCTGCCAGGGATTCTCTGCAGTGACCTCCTTCAGCAGAGGCCTCTTTCCTCAAGGCTGCCCGCCTGCAACTATGCAGGTCTCTCTCTGCAAACCTGTCCCTTTTAGAGCAGCTCTTCCTGCCTGATTGTGCCTAGATAAGTGTCCTTTACTCCTTTATTCTTTTCCCTAATAAACCAGCTCTTTAAATATAACCGATGCTCTGTCTTGTGGAGAAACTCATCTGGGAACTCACCGCGTGCTGCTGAAAAGGGAGGTATGGGGAAACCTTCCCAGGTGAACCCAAGGACCCGGCACTAACTTCAAAAATGACTTCATTAGTATACGTTTTAAAATACATTCCTCATCAAAAATATAATACTGTAGCTCTTTTCCTTTGCAGCCATCACTTATGTGCCAATGGATAAAAACCTCAAAAAGATCCTAGAACACAAAATGAAATCTTGCTAAGTGAGAAAGGTAAAGGGCAAAGACTTCGGTGAACAATTGAGAAGACGAAGCAGTGAAGTAGGCTTATATACAGCTTTCGTTAAAAGATGTTCAACTGGAAAAATGTCCTGTTTTTCCTACATTACCTTGCATCTTGCCACAGGGAACATGATTGCTCAGGGAACCGGTGATTGTTCAGTGATATGCATTTCTGTGAGACAATAGTCAGCTTCTATTGTTCTCTGCTTCAGGTTTTTGGCAAAGAGCTCTTAAAACCCTTGCAATTATCTAAGTGATAAAAGCACTAAGGTCACTTATTGCTAAAATATTTTGCCTCTGACTCCAGTTACTGGCACAGAACTCCTGAAACCTTTTTAATTTCACAAAGGAGGGCCTTTTGTTCTCATGAGGTGTCTCTGGGTGGCTTCTAGATCAGAGCTGGTCTCCTAAAAACCAAGCTATGATCAGAAGTAAGGAAACGTCAGCCCCTAACTCTCATTCTTTTGAGAGGATAGACAGCCAGGACCGACAATAGAGCAAGTGATCCATCATGCCTATGAGATGACACTCCCCAGGAAATGCAGATGGTGTTCAGAGAACTTGCAGGCTTGAATGGGAGTGGGGTTACAGGGAGGGGTAGAGGAGGAGGGGGCCTGCAAGCTCTGCACTTCTTCCCACATCCCTTGCTAACTGCATCTCTTTCTTCTGGAGTTCACCTGTGTCCCTTACTGTAGTTCTTTTGAATAAACAGGGAAACATAAATACACTGCTTTCCCGAGTTCTTGAACCATCTTAACAAATTTATCCAAGTTAAAGAGGAGATCATGGCAGCCTTTGATCTATAGCTGGTCGATTAGAAGCAGGGGTAAGAAATGGACTTGCAACTGGCCTCTGAAGCAGAGCTGGGCATCACTGTGGGACTGGACTCTTAAGCTTTAGGATCTGAAGCTATCTGAAAGTAGCGTCAGTAATGTGTTGAATTTTTGAATATTCAGCTTAGCTATTATCTAAGAATGCCTTTTTGGTGAGGGGAAGAGTCCTACCCACACACTTTGGAACTGGTTCAGGAACCCAAAAGAGATTCCTATTTGGAATCTATTGTATTTTGGATGATTCATAGGATCTGGCCTGTAATATCTGACTTGATATCATGAACTTCCAAGAAAACATATTTTCAACCTTTTCCTGTTCATAGGAGTGGGCCCTATTAGTTGATCAAAAACATTTTTGGTAGCTTTTGGAATAGCAACATGAGAATACAGGAGGTCATAAAACATGAATGACCTCAATTTTTTGCTTATTACTTGTATTTTTTTAAAAAATGTTTTTTTAGCTTTTTGCAATAATTTACTCTTTTATACAACATGGCCATACATTAACTTGACTAATTTTGCTTTTAACAAGCATCTATCACAAAGTATTGACAAGGGTCTTAAGAGTTCCCATCATGTGAACCAATAGACAGTATTGCTCAAAATACACTTTTCGTGGGGTAGTTGTATATTAGTTCATAAGAATATGTACTTAATCATTTAGCAGGCATCTAATGACCCTTTTCCATATGTCTGACTTTGTGACACAACTTCTGTCTAAGACACTGGGAGTAGAGTGGATGGTAAAGACACTTACATAGATAACTATAACATGATGTGTGAGTGAAGTGATACAGATGGCATTGAGGACACTCATTTAAGTGAACATGGGGACTCATAACAAGGTCCCAGAGGGGGATGATGTCTGAGCTGTATAAATGGACATATGCCAGGGAGGAGAATATTATAAATAAGACTCCAGAGGTGACTGAACAAAGACTGGCAGCTATGTGTTGAGGGGGGCGGGACTTTTGTTCACTGCTCGTGGAAATGTGGTTTGATAATGACTTCTATGGAAAGTGCTGTGGAGAGTCCTTGAAAACTTAAATTCCTTCAGCTACCTAAGTGCCCATGGACAGATGAGTCAATAAAGTGATATGTATAATCAATGGATTCCTGCTCAGGTATTAAAAAAAAAAATGAGATATTGTGTTTTGTAACATTATGGAATTTGAGGTGATTATGCTAAATGAAATCAATTAGAATGTGAAAAACAACTACCAGATGGTTTATTTCATTTGTGGAATATAAATAATCAAATAACACCAATTTAAAAATCACAACAAAAAAATCTCTTAGACTTTGTGAAAATGCACAGTGAAGATCAGAGCGGGGAGGGTTAGAGGGGGCAGGGAAAGGTAGAGGGTCTCAGCCTGATGTTGGGGAGGGGCCCTAGAACTTTGGGGTGAATGAAGTAAGGGATATATGTATATACATACACGTAGGTGAAGATTTGCTACTGCAACAAAACAAAAGATCTAACACAATGAAATGGAGGAAAGAAGGGAAAGGTGCATGTAGGGTCGGAGGAAGGAAGGAAAAAAGAGAAGTTGATATGTTGTGAGGAAGTATTTGCAGTGTGACATTGCTAGAACTTAACCGCAAAGCAATGGTATTAAGAAATGAGGGAAAAGAGGTAGGCGATCCAAACTGATGACCGTGCCACATTATACAGCAGTGATAGAGAAGAGCTGAGGAATTTTAAGAAGAGGAATACATGGCCAGACCTGGAAATAAGTGTGACTTTGTGAGAAAGATAAGCCCAGAAGCTTCAAGACCAATGAAGAAACAACTAAAATAGCTTAGACAAAGATAATAAAACTTTAAATAGAACAATAGCAGGGCTAGCAAGGAGAGGATGCATTGGAGAAATGCTTGAAAGATCAAATTGTCAGTATCTGAGCGAGGAGGAATAGAGGGTGATTTCCTAGATCCTATCATGGGTGATTAACCAGCAACAGTAATTTAATTTACAGCTGACAGAAATCTCATTTAAAACTAACTGGAAGGGAAATGAGACTAAAAAGTTTAGCAGTAGCTCCTATTTCAGGCACAAAAGTCTCTAGTAACATGTCATTCAGGTTTAGGGTTTCAGTCCTCTCCTTACCCCTGTTTGGAGCCCAGTACTTCAAATGCCCAGGCAACCCCCACTGATTCTCCAGGAGCCTTGGGCCTCTCCAAGATCGGTAATGAAGATTGACATCCGACCCAGCATGGACTGCCTCCACTCTTCTCTAGCATGATGGGCACTATTTGGGTGCTCTAAACATTGTTAAATATTGGTAGAATGTTCTTGTTATAGGACTCATATATTCATGAAAACATACAAGACATCTCCATTAGAGCCTTGTTTTATGAGATGGGGGCTGATGACTCAGATTTGGTGAGCAGGCATCAGAAATTACTGTAGATGCTCTGACAGGAGACAGATGTGTGTTCATATAAAGTCTAAGAAGATACCAAGATGAAGTCTCAGGAATCCAGTCATCTGAGTCAGGCTGGGAAGTTCTTTCCTAGGAAGTGGATATGTCACCCATTACATCGCCCTAGAAACAAACCCTGAGACAATGCTTAAAGAGCAACAAGTTATTCAGGAAGTGATCCCAACAGGACAATGGGAAGTTAAGCCAGATAAAAATGTTCAACAGGACATCACCATTGTGTCAGTGGGGCTCCATATCTTGGGAACTCTAGCGGCCCAGGGAACTGAGACTCAAGTTTAGTGTTAGAGCAAGACAGCTGCAGTGTTTCTACACCAACTTCCATTAGTTATGGGTTGAGAACAGCTCCTAAGGGTAGTTGATTTTTGAGTATTTCTCTCCTTCATGCACTTTTCAGTCAAGAAAGCATTCTGTCCAAAAGATGCTCATGACAGAAGTTAGAAGTGAATCCTGAGAAGGTGAGATAAGGACAGTGACACCATTTAGATCTAATTGTGCCTTCCCATCAAGTTCCCTTTGTCCTGTCATTGCTTCTTCCAAAAATGTCCAGTCACTATTTCTGCTGCAGAGAATTATAGCAGAAGGGTTTACAGAACCAGCTACTCTCCTTTTTGCATTTTTTAAAGCTGAATGATTCAGCTAATATTTATCAACTATTGCCTTTACACCCTATTTTAGATTCCTCTAACCCACAGTAATCACCACTCTTGGTATAGTTTGCTTTCCTGGTAAAGTAATGCAGATCTCATTCTTGAGGAACTGGAGCCTCTGATTACCTTGCCCTGTCAAATGAGTAAATTAGTTATTTCTGTTATTTTGAACCATCCAACTAATAAAATGCATTCAAGTGCATCTTCTGGGTTGTAGTCATAACCTTCCAGCTCCATTATAGAGTAATGATCCTGTCTCCTCATAACAATGTCAATTATAATGATGAGCCTGGGAAGATCAGGAAATAGTCACATTTTAGTAGAATTATTAAGATTGTCTGCTTTTGACAAGATTGTCAATATTTTCCATATTTCTGAGTTTATTATATCACTTTTCTATTTCATTATACAGTATCTCTAGCCACCTTTCATACCTCTGGTGAGTAGAAACATATTTCTAGACTCAGGTCACATAACAACATTGTCTGTCTTCATTGAAGCCCCACAATGTTTCTGCTTAGTCTCCTTTTCTTAATTGTTCATTTTTACCCAAAATCTGGCTATTGGGGATGATCAATGTTTCATTTTAGGCCATTGTTCTTTTCTGCATTTACTCTCTATTGTCCCCAAGGACACAGTACAATGCCTGATACTCAGAGGTAATATTTGTTGGAAAAAAAGAGCAAGTAAAATACTGAAAAATACAACCTTAGAATATATCTGTATACAGTGTTGTGATTAGTAATCTGAACAGGTTAGTTTCTTAAGTTGTTAATAACGTAATTTTAAACAAATACTGCATAATACATTTATTTCTCTATCCCCTTATTCTAAATATGATTTTGATGAGTATACATATGCACTACGCATTTTAAATTCTTTTTGTAATTCCTTTATATTGCAAATGACTTAATTATAAAGTAAATGGCAGAGTCATGATCTGAAACTGATTTCAAATCTGTGTATCTCCAAAGTCTATCTACTTGAAAGTAATCTAAGTATCTTGGGAGGAAAATTAAACTTGAGGTTTATTCTCCTTAAAAATTCAGGTTTTTAGCAATGTTGAAACTAAATGTACTTTCCTAGAGAAGAAAAATGGGAAGCATATGATTTCAAGCAGTATTTAAAATGTGATGATTAATTCTGAACAATACTAAAAAAGGTAGGGAGTACTATTTGAAATGCATGCTTACATAACACTTTCTTTCAAAATATGTCTAACAGTCACTATAGTAACAGATACAGAGTTTCTTCTATGTGCCTCCTGGTGTTATCAATATGAATAACAACACAATATTAGATTCATAGAAAGGCATAGAACAAATCTATAGAATACTAAGATAAGTTTTAATAATTGTGGTGTTTTAAATTTACATTTAAACCCAGGAAACATTAATATTCATTATTATGTTATTATGCAAATATAAAGGAAACAGTTCCTTTTTAGCAAGAAAATATTAATATTAATTTAGATCTCATTTGCATATGTATAGAAACAGACAGAACCATCAGTCAATTTCCTTTCTCAGAGCTCCTGGAGTTCAAACAACACAGTCACCCTACTTCTAACTACCATCATCGACCAAAACAGAAATTGGACACTGTCATTTTGTAACTTATATTTATGTAAAAGGTTAATAACCACAAAGATCTTAATGGCCATATTTTTAAGTGCTTGAAGAAGTGGATAATTTTCATACAATTTTTTTTTTGAATAATTGAACTTCCAGATAATTGGGAATTTCGATAAAATCTTTATCTTCCACCTTTGGGAATCTCCTTTATTTTCTCCTTTCTTAGATTCCACTTTCTTCATCTCTGTTCCTACTTCCTAGTAAGCTTTTGTTTTTTTAAAATACATTGAAAACATCTTTTCAGAGTCTTCTATATCCTGCCTCTGGCCAGAAATGTCTTTAAGTCCCAGGTTGGAATGTCATTAAGAAATAATCACTGCTTTGATGGACTGTGCTATTCAGGGAAACCTTCCTGGACTAAAGTTGTTTTCTTCTAAGAACAAAAAGATTTAACAAGTATGTATGTCCTTACAAAAGTGAATGTGGGAATATACATGTGTGTGTGTTTTCTAGTGGATTATGAAAAAATTGGATATTGTATCAATAAATGTTATACAGTGAAGGCATCTTGAAATCAACCATGTAAGCTCTGATTTGTGCAGTTATGGACACTGAGAAAGAGAAATGTTAACTTTTTGCTGTTTTGTTCAGGTCACATATCCAATTTTGGCAGAATTCAGAATTTCTGATTGTGAGCATGGACTACTCCACCACTGTCTTCTCCAGTAATATTGAATCCTGGGCCAGAATTGGCTATATTTGAAAACATCTTAAAATTGTTCAAAATAAAGTTCATAATGAAAACCCATACCTTGTTTCAGGAAGATAAGCATATGACTTTTTCTTCTGAAGTTTTGCACTTGATCAATTTCATGAGGAACATTGAAGTAGAGAGGTCTGAAACAGTACAGTTTAACGACTTTTTTTTTTCTCATAATTTGCACTTCCTTTCACAAGACCTGGAATGTTTGACTCACAGCCAAGTAAGAAAATGAACTTTCCAAGACTCTAGTTTCCCTAATTAAGTCAGAAGTAGCTGTTCTTCATTCTATTTGTCTTCTATGATGATTTATTAAGGGCATATCTGCCTTTTAATGACTTCACACTGTTGTTACTTTTGCTTAACGGCTATTACAGATGAGGGAAACATGGGACGCACACAGACATTGTGAAGTGGAGAGCCAGGATGCTGGTTGTTAGAAGATAAAACAGAAAGGATTCAGCAAATGTTCTGTTGTCTGAGTTTTCAATCAATTGCAAGGAAGGTGTTTCAATAAAAAAAAAAAAAAGGGAACATAAGGATCACTATTGGTCAATGAGGTTAAGGACATTTTTTTTAACATTTATTTAAATTTGTACATACAGAACTGGGGTACAGGCCAGAGGCTCAGGGGCGGTGAGAGGCTTCACCAGAGACAGAGTGGGGAGCAGAACAGGTAGATTGACGAAGTACACTGCTGAGAGGAGCAGTGGGCGGGTCAGGAGAGGTCTGCCACGCCATGTGGTCACCTCTGGGTCAGGCGGGAATTGAACTCATGCGGAAGTGGCTTTAGCTTTTCAGTGCTGTGCTTTAACCCACTGCACCACCAGGGAGGGCTGAGGACATATTTTTTTTTTAAAGATTTATTTTTTTATTCATGCATACAAGAACTGGGTACAGGCCAGAGGTGTGGGGGGTGGGAATCACCAGAGACAGAGTAGGGAGCAGAACAGGCAGATGTACTGAAATATACTGCTGAGAGCATCAGTGGGCAGGTCAGGAGAGGTCTTTTGTGTCATGTGGGTCACCTCCCTGGCAGGGGATAGATCTCATGCTGCAGTGACTGTGGATTAGCTTCATGGTGTTGCGCTTTAACTTTTTGCACCACCAGGGAAGGCCTAGTTATGGACATTTTTAGAACGAGAGACATACCTGGGTTTTGTAAATAATGACAGCCATTAAGAGAGAAATAAAGGCCTCATTATTTAGTTAAAAAAAAAAAAAGCTACTTTGTACTAATTGCATTTTAATTCACCATTGATTTTAAATTTTCCCATTGAATTAATAACAGATTTTTGGAGAAAAAAAATGAAATAATTGTTGTGTGTCTTCAACATTGCATGAAAGACATTTAAATTTCAAAAATGTTAACATAGAAATTATGATGAAGAACACTACAAGATTGGTTACATGTACTTCATGTTTAAAACTTAGAGGGCATTTTGCCCAATGTTTTGTACATTTTGTCTTATTGAATACTCACAGATTTCTGAATTTCTGAAGTTGATTCAATCTGTTTTTAGTCATGGTGAACCAAATCTAAGAGTAGTGGGTCACTAGGATACATTTCCTCAATGATAATTGGCCAAGATACTAACTTGAGCTCTGGCTTTAGTGCCTGGATCACGACTAATCATCTATTCTGTCCGTAAATATTGGTCGAACACCCTCTGTTAGAGACAAAATGAAGGTTAAGTGCATGTATTCTAAAGTTGCACTACTCAACTTCCGCCATTTACTGCCTGACTGGTTGTAAGCAAATTTCTGGGACCTTACTTTGCTTATCTATAAAATCTACTCATACACCTATCTTATTTTTTGCTCTGGGATTGGAGAAATAAATATTCATGAGGTCTTTAAAAATAGTACCTGGAACATCGTGAGAATTAGAGCTCATTTGATACGTGCAATGTTAACTGTTGGTAATAAAAAGATGAAAAGTAAAATAGAAGTTTTATACTGGATGATGTATAGTTTTGGGCAAAGCAGAAGCAGTGACTAGTAAAATGAATACATGAATTGTGGGATGTCAGGAAACTGCAAGACACTCATTTAGAGAAAGTGGGTCCCAGGCATGTGAAGAACAAAGCATGTCTGTAGCTCCATAGCTTCCATCTGCGGCAAAGGAGAGGGGAGGGATCCTAACAGTTTTAGAGTAAGAGATCAGATTTGTTTATTAAACGTACCGAAATTGGTAATATGAGCACATTTCATAGGCAGAAAAAAGTAGATGAGGGGGCCCTCCCCCTCAGGTGCTGTAGGTTGTAATACAGCACCACAGCACAGGTTCGATCCCAGGCCAGGGAGCTGCCCCATACGGATGGCAGACCTCTCCTCAGCAGTGTGTCTCAGTACATCTGGCTGTTGGACTCCCCATTTTGTCTCTGATGAATCATCTCATCCTCCCCATCCAAGCACCTCTGTCCTGTACCCCAGTTCTTGTTGCATAAATAAAATATAAATCTTTAAGAAAATGTAGACAAGGTAGAAATCAAGGAAATGTCTTTGTATAGAGAGTAATTTGAGATACAAGAGTGATATTTGAGGTCGAAATAAGTACAAATACAGAGTGACTGGATGTACAAAATAAGGGGGAAAACTTGAGGATAAGAGTGGTGTATTTTTATTTACTTTGAAACTTCTCAGGCGTAACTGCATGCCTTCATGTCCTCAAACAGATGGCTACCTTTGTGAAGTCCACGGTCATGCCAAGGTTGGTGGCAGCAGAAACTCAGCCTCCCACTTATAATTCTCTCCTTCACCCAGACAATAGTAAGTCATCTCAATCACTTGTTTTTTAAGATTTATTTATTTATTTAGTATACAGAACTGGGGCACAGGCCCAAGGTGCAGGGGTGATGAGCGGATTCACCAGAGACAGTGAAGAGCAGAACAGGCAAATTGATGAAGTACACTGCTGAGGGGAGCAGCGGGCAGGTCAGGAGAGGTCTGCCGCGCTATGTGGGTCACCTCCCTGGCGGGGGATTGAACTCATGCTGCAGTGGCTGCGATAGCTTCTTAGTGCTGTGCTTTAACCCGCTGTGCCACCGGGGGAGGGCCTTTTTTTTTTCCCTATTCTTCATGAGCTCATTAGAATGCACATAGTATGTTTCCTCCATCATAGGTTGTCAGAGCCAGTAAAACCTTAATGGTGATTTTATGGCAAGGTTGTGTTTGGTAAGAATAAGAATAACAGATCCTTTCTCTTTTATGTGGTTTCAGAAGATTCATTTCTCATTTCTATATCCACTAAATGGATGTTCAGTCTAAGACAGAATGACTTTTTCATTGACTAAATGCCTTGTTCTTGTGTACCTGGAGCACTGTTCTTTTGATGACAGACAAAATAAGAATGATTTACTATTTGTTGTTGGCAATAGAATTTTAAGTTACATATTTATGACTAAGAATTGTGAGGAGTTATAAAATAAACACCAAGTTCTAAAAATAAATGTACATTTAATAAGTTTGAAATGTATATTTTTTGAGTCACTGCCTGCTTACCCCTATGCTCATGATATAGGGAAACATAAAGGTTAAAGGTGCCCATTCTAGAATTGCCCACCTGCTTTCAAATTCTGGTCTCCCCATTTATAAACCATATGACCCTAAACAACTTTTCAGGAGCTCCGTTCTCATCTTTAAAATGGAGATCTTAGTCTTACCTATTTATAAAGCTATGGTAGTCAATTTATTCATTTTTAAATGCACAAGAGATCCCTCATTAAAGGAATTTATTGTGACTATTTTGATTAGAAAGTTATTATTTTGACACCAGGTGCCCAAGATGGGAAATGAAAGCAGGGACCCTCGAGTCCCCAACACAGTTGGCAGGTGATTCATGCAATAGACCAAAGAGATTCTGAGGAATGAGAATCTCCTTTTTCTTAGCAGGGCTATGAATGCTGAATGTGCCTAGATCCAGCAATAATCATTCCCAAGAAGAAATCTAGATAGGCAGAAGGAAAAGGCTGTTAGCAAGAGTTTAGAATTCTTTAAATACAGTTTGATTTTTTAACAGATTATATATTATGCTCATTTGCCTCAAATATAGATAATCATAGCTATAATAGTTAGCCAATTCTCACATTTTTGTAGGCCTATATATGTTTAAAAGGTCATTCATGAAGCAAAAGAAAGTAAGGAAACATTTTTCCCATCTACTGTCCATTGGGACAAAAATGAAACCCTGCATTGCTTTTCATATAGTATACTCTTTCATACCACAGAGAATTTACCTATGGGATTAGAATTTCAGTTGAAGACTTGCTTGCCAGGCGGCTGAGCCAGTCACTAGTTAATTCAGGTAACAGTCTTTATGTTTTGAATAACTCCAGCTACTCTAAAAATACCTTTGTAAAATTATCAATGAAGATGCAAATTGCCTTACCGCACAGCTTCAAAAAAATCCATAAATCAGGAATTTAAAATTAGAAACATGTGGAGCAATACATAGAGGAATTGTATAAATAAGAGAGGCCTAGATGCTGACATGTATAGTTAATCATACATTGGTTCTTCAAAGCGGGGACTCGGAAAACAATTATCCCTTCTCAGGCCCAGTGGTTTAGTTCAGTAGCAATCATGAGCAGGAAAGGAAGAATGATAATTCATTCCTTTGTCTTTAAAGACAAGGAGATAGATACTTTGAAATAACTGGTCACAGATGGTCTGAGTGAAGGCATTAGCTGGATGACTAACTTTGACCAGGATAAACAGGATACTCATGGAGTCTACACTTTGGGTGGGCTTCACCCCGAGGACCAGTTCCCGAGGTCTTAGTCACCACCACTGCCTCAAGTAACCCATAGGCACTAGTGCTCAAATATTTTATTTAGGCTGTTCCAGAAAGCTAGCTCTCTCTTATTGTATTAGTGTTCTCAAGGCTGGGAAAGGTTCTTCACAACCCAAAATACACCTTAAATTAATTACAGAGGAAGATAGTCTTTGAGGTGAAATGTAGAGGAGGGAAAATGAGAAAGCTTTAAATAAGAATGTTTTTGTCCAAAATCCAGTGTCTTCAAGTGCAGATTAAAAAGCACAGCAGGGCCCTCCCTGGTGGCACAACGGGTTAAAGCACAGCACTGAGAAGCTAAACCACTTCAGCATGAGTTTGATTCCTGCCTGCCCCAGAGGTGATCCACATGGTGTAGCAGACCTCTCCTGACCCGCCCGCTGCTCCCCTCAGCAGTGTACTTCATCCATCTGCCTGTTCTGTTCCCCACTCTGTCTCCGGTGAAGCCTCTCGCCGCCCCTGAGCCTCTGGCCTGTACCCCAGTTCTGTATGCACAAATAAATAAATCTTTAAAAAAAAAAATAGCACAGCAGAAGAAAGAGAAGACCTGCAGTCAAACATTAACTGTACTTGTCATTAAGTGTTTCTTTGGGGAAATTCAGTCTCTCTTACAGCTTTGGTTTTTCTGCAGTGAAATGGAGAGATGAATCTCAAGTTCCTCAGAGAATTGGTGGGAAGATTAAATGAAACAAATATATATACCTAAATATATATACCTTGAGTTTCTGTGATGCTTCAAAAAAAATTTGACTTGAACAATTCTACCTTCATTACATTGACGGGCTTTTGTTTAACTCTAGATATTTTGAAACTGCCTACTAGATTTTTCTCTTAATTCCATGGAGCACACATGAAGGCAAGTTGATTGAGATGATGAGAAAGAAAAGAAAGAGGCACAGGAGAAGAGGGGAATTTCAATATAAATCTTCCTGATAAATATAAAAATAAAAATTGGGGAAAATAAAATAGAGCACTTTTTTGTTTAACTAGAAACATGATAATGTCTTCAAATAGTAGTAACCATCATAGAAAGGGGTATAAAGATCTCTTAAACTGAATTCAAGAGTAATTGAGGATACTTTTAATATTAGATTCATAAAACCATATTTTCCTTTCTGCTAATGACAATAAGTTTGTAATTTTCACCAAGTAGTGTACTGGGGCTGTCCTCTTTTACAAAAGCTAGTCACTGAGGACAGCCTTGCATTTGAAACAATGACCACAAAGTGAAAAGGTCCTTCTCCCATGACCTTTGAAATGAGAGGGTCACCATCTGAGAAAGAAGGATCTGTAGCTGGGTCTTGACCTCTTAACTATGATTTGTCACGAAGCAGACATCAGCCTTCATATCCTGTATGTGATTTCAAGAGAGAGAGAAATGGCATTTTATTGGCTTGAGGATGAGACTAAGCCTAGGGTTTGGTTGCTGTCCACATTTTTAAGGAATCCCCTTGCTTTCAAGATTGTTTTGCATTCCACCAATATGACTCTCTACAAAACAGTATGACACTGGTCATCAGATTTTGGCTATGAACCACATCATTTCCATATTATTCGCTCTCTTTCTTTACTTTGGAACTGCATTGTCTCTGGATGTTTTCACCATGAAACCAAATACTAAACACCATGAAAACAAATATTAAAAACTAAAAGGTAGATACCCATACATAATTTAATTTCTTTGACTTCAATAAAAATTACTAATACTTGCCTTTGTTAGTGATTTCCAAACTCTCTTTTTCTCCCTTCTGTTTTCATTATCAGTAGAACTTGTTTTTCCAAACCATCAGGACATAAAGGGACTGTTCTGTTGGAGTAAGTCTCAAGAGAAACACCTGTCTTCAATCCTGCTGGTCACCACTTTTGAGCACAGGCTAGGAATTGGTGTTCTGGTCATGGGTTATCATAGACACACAATTAAGTTGTAAAAGTATTGCCATTGCTATCCATAATAGCTCAGAGGTCCAAAGCATTCTAAAGTGGTAAGAGGATTGAGTCAGAATCCAGTGCAAATTTCTCATAAAAAGGAAAGGGACAGAGAGGATTTCTAGATCAAGGTTGAACTGTTTGTCTGCAGGAAAGCCAGACTTAGTCCCTGGTCTCCCATCTCCCAGTGAAATGATCTTTTGTTGTGGTGGTTCAAAGGTTACCAGAGCTTCTCTTTCTTTGGGGCTCTCTGGCTACTCACTCCCTCTGAGTTCTAAATCAGACTAGCACTTCTGAGATTTTGGGAAAAAAAAATCTGTGCATACTCAGTCAAGACTTCAAAAAGGAAACAGCAGCTCGACTTCAGTGGAAAAAGCCTCAGAGGTCCAACGAAAGGCCATCCTTGTCCCCTATTCTGTGGGCCACACCTCTTCTTACCTCCAACTCCCCTAAAAACAAACCCTTGAAGAGGAGGGTTTCAGCACAATTCTCCACTACTTGTCACAGCTAGCATTTCTCAGATTATCCACTGTTAGACTGCCCTATGAAGAAAAAAAATGTAAGAAAAAGTGTGTTTTATTATTTTTAGTTTAAAAAAAAACACACACACAACATGGTATTATGACAACTATGCACTTAGAGGTAGCAAAGTCATAATTTTCTCAAGATGGGGTCATAGGAAAAAGTGACAAGGGGAAAGAATGGCCCTAGGAGGGGTGATTTCCTTTTCTTTCCTCCCACTCTTGGCCAGTTTTTACCCCCATTGCAATCTGTTGGCATTGACTTTGGGTTCAAATGGTACATCCACATCCTGGCTGCATAGCTATGTGTATCACCATTCTGGAAACATAGTGGGTAGCCAGTAGATGTCTTGAACTTCGGAAATGCATGCTCAGTCATCTGCCATTGAAAAAGTGAAAAGTTCTGGGGAAAGTCTTTAAGTGTGTGCGCTAGGCTCAGAATAGAAGAGAACAAGACAATTTGTAAATTTGATTTTTTGAGGCAAAAGGATGTCTTTCTGGTTCTGGCCCTTATCGGTATGAAGTGACTAGTTAAAGGTTTGCTTTAAAATCTTATTTCATTAAAAAATGGTAAAGTCACCCACCTCCATCCCCAAAATTATTAATTACCAGGAGTAGTCTACCATGTTCTTCAATGGGAATTCATTGGCAATACTCCTCATCCATTCAGCCAGAGTGGACACTTCTTCCTCAGGTTTAAGAAAACATAAAAACCACAAAGAATGTTCACAATTATTTTTTTTCCTAGGTTGACAGAACAGATGCCTTTCCTCAAGGAAAATGCTATAGGTCAAAATAGTCATATTCATTCAAAACTTATTGTTTAGTAATTGTGCAGACTCTGAATTATATCAAATATAATTTCTTTCAATGTAAAGAATGTCTTAGGAAAAGATTTAAGGAAAAAGGAGCAGGAAGACAGAAAATAAAGTGTTCAAAGAACTGACTATGCCAGGACAAGAGTGGTGAAGAAACGACAGCACAAATACATTGACAGGAAACTGGCAATGTGGACATGATTTTCTGTGGGGTCAGGCGGGAGCACCTGGCTGGTTTTATTTATAAGGTAATTGTCAAGTCAATCTGTGGAATATGGATGAGGTAAAACGCAGAGGTAGAGTATTATTCTGATCATCTGTAACTTTTCAAATACAACCTTCACGCTGAAATTCCAGGGAGAATGTAAGTGACTCCAATAAAGAAACCTGTCAGTCAGTCAACAGTGTTTATTTATTATCCCCCTGGGCCAGGCACTGTTGTAGCCAATATGAAACCCTACAAAATAAAGAGTAGTCATCACCCTTATAATCTCAGGAGAGCAAATGGATTAAATCTGCAGACACACACGCACACACACCTCTCACATCCTCTATGTGGGTGGTCAAGAAATTCAACTACATGAATATACATAAAACAGCCTTATTTTGAAAAACCCTGATTAGAAAATGAGACTTAAGCATTAGAAAAACTGGTGAGTAATTCCTTTTATGACAAATAGATTAAAATGCATTCATAAAGTATGTCTTTTATAGAAGTCTCATTATGCATTCAAACTGGGGGTCCTCTCCTGCCTCACCAATCTACAGAACATTTTTGGGAACTGGGGACACATTTATTATGCAAATATGGATTCCCACTGGTGTTGAGGAGCTGTTATGTTAAAGTGACTGACAAAGCAAGTGTTTGCTAAACTTTTAAACTTTAAGTTCTTTAAAGTCAAAGCTTAGGCTTTTTTTTTTTTTTTGACATCTTTCACTGTGAAGACAGAAGTGATAGAGGAATAAGACAGAATGGATGGGATAGATGAGTTAAGATTTCAAAGAGGAGCTGAGTTTAGGAGCCTTTCAGGAGGGCAAAAGAAGAGGGCTACGATGATTACAGAGAGGTCAAGGGGGCTGGTCTCAGGCCGTGTTTTGACTGTAACAGCAGGGCTTGGCATTTTCAGACTGAATGAGGAAGGGGCCACTCCTGCTTTGGTCCAGTGGGCTCATGCTCTGTCCCCATGGACTTTGTGGGGTCAGCTTTTTAGCTTTCTTCAACATTTAGTAGGTGGGCTTGCCAGGACTGGATGGGTATCTCCTAAAAAACAGGCAGTAAAGGCTTCCAGTTCTTCGTACACTTTCTCCCAGGGCTGTACCCTTCCCTCCAGTTCCTGGTGGAGCACCTATGGGGTGGAATTGTCTGCAGTGACTTGCTTAACAGAAGTTGGGTGTTATTTCTGATTCTCTTGCTACGCACTTGCTTGGCGTTACTTTAACGCAGCCCAAGCTTTGCGAGCTTCAGGAGCACAGCCTTTGTAGGGTTTTCCACGCTGCAGCAGCGTGGCTCCTAGAACAGCGCCTGGCACGTGGGCATTAGACACACACAGTGTTTGTTAAATGCACACATGCTATTACAGTGGCCATTTGTCTTTATTCTTGCCTTATCCAACCCTCTTCTTAGAGCCAGAACGTAGAGAGAAATCGTTGAATTCCGGTTTCCCTTCTTCATTCGCCCCAGAGGGTCTGGCCAAGAGTCCCGGTCAAGCCCTTGGGAATGGGGATCCCCTCGGAAATTCAAGAGGCGTCGTAGCTACTGGGATGGGGGAGGGGAAAGTTGCGGGAAGTTGTTCTCATTTCTTTCTGCCTTTGCTGCGCCCTTCGCCACCCATCTGGCTCTTTGGGGTTCGGGGCGTCCAGGAGGAAGGAAACCGGGGGCCGTGCTTGGCTGAGTTCCTCGCCCGGGCCACTTGGGGTCCGTTCTCTAGCGAGCCCCACAGCACCCCCTGTCTGTGCCAGCACCTGTTGGACCGCCACTGGGCCGCCCCCGCCAGCGCCAGCGGATGCGGCCCGGGGCT
>NW_004567119.1:14184666-14213748 GCF_000260355.1 Condylura cristata | reverse complement strand
GAGGGGCGCCCGGAGAGTCGCATCTATTGGCAGCTTTGTTATTGATCAGAAGCTGCTGGGCCGCCAACTTGGCAGCGAGGCAGGCTTCGCGCGACCCTGGAGTTCTCGCCTCTGTCCTGCCCCCCAAACTGACAGGTGCTCCCTGCAACTTGCTGGTGACTTCTCGCGGCTCTCCCGGCTGCCCCGCGTCCCCACCCCCTCTTTCCTCCCTCGCCTTCACCCCCACCCCCACCACTTCGGCACAGCTTAGGATTTGTTTAAACCTTGGGAAACTGGTTCAGGTCCAGGTTTTGCTTTGATCCTTTTCAAAAACTGGAGACACAGAAGAGGGCTCTAGGAAAAAGTTTTGGATGGGATTATGTGGAAACTACCCTGCGATTCTCTGCTGCCAGAGCAGGCTCGACGCTTCCACCCCAGTGCAGCCTTCCCCTGGCGGTGGTGAAAGAGACTCGGGAGTCGCTGCTTGCAAAGTGCCCGCCGTGAGTGAGCTCTCGACCCCGTCAGCCAAATGCTCCTGTTCGGGCTTCTCCTGCTGACATCTGCCCTGGCCGGCCAGAGACACGGGACTCAGGCTGAGTCCAACCTGAGTAGTAAATTCCAGCTCTCCAGCAACAAGGAACAGAACGGTGAGTCTTCCCACCCCTTTCTCCCCCCTTCTTGTTTCTCGCTGTGCGTGTTACGTTGGCATTGTGAGTTGCTGTTCAGGTCCACCAGCCTGCAGGGCCACCACCATCTCTATCCAAGCTGAGGCGCGCTGCTTTCACTGGCTTGGGCTTTGGGGAGTTACGTGTAGTTTGCAACTTCTGGCGTTGCCCTGAGCTCCCGCAGGGCACCGTGGGTGCCCTGCAGCCTTTACTAGAGAAAGGACATTCTGGGAGCAATTGTGAACGTCAGTGCAAACGCACACTGTAGGACTTCTCGTTGCCTGCCTTTTAAGCTCAAGAACTCCCTTCAAAAACGGATTTAAAAGTGAATGGCCCTTGGCATGTTCGACTTTACTTAGATTTTTTTTTTAATTGAGGGGGTTGCTACAGGAAATGTTTCAGCTGTGTTAATTGACGCACTGTAGGTGGAAAGGCATCAGTTAATCAGTACGGAGATAGGAATACAGATGTCAAGAGACCATGTGGAATTTTTTTATAGGGAATATGAAAAAAAAGTATTTTTCTTGTACTTTTTTTTTTTTTAATGTGCCTTTGTATTCTGAAGCCTTTACCTTTCTGGTGCTGTGTTTTTATATGTGTTAGTGAATGACTGCTATTTTTGTGTGTGCTGGAAACGACTTAATCCTGCATAGGAAATGAGAATTACTTTCAGCTTTCAAGTGTACCTGAAATGTTTAGAAAACTCTCAGATGCAAGTTCCCTTGGGCTGGGATTGCACAAAGCTGGAGAAAGGCTCCTTTCATAAAGCCAGGGCAGCTTCAGGGTGTGTAATTTGCTTAGCCTCTGAACCCCATATGATTTACATCATTCAATTTCTAAACTCCTTTTCTCTTGATCTACCATTATGAAGTCATTTTTGAGAAAACTTTGTAAATAGGAATTTCATACTGCACATGAAACCACAATGTTAATGTAGGCCATCTAAAATATCGGAATATTAAATACTCTGTTTACAAGTGGTGAATCTTAATGTTATTTGAAAAGAAATGTACATGTTTTTACTGTTCCGGGCGCCATTGATTCAGAATGCAAGAAATCTGTCATTTCATGAGCCAGGCGAAGTGAATACAGGCAACTTACCTAGAAAATCAGAATGGTGTGGGTTCTATTTTCAAGTCATAATAACTTATTCTTTATGAAGCGGGATGTTTCAGAGTTTCAACCTTGAACTTAAACTCTCTGTGAAGTTTTCACCTTTAAGACATTACAGTAAGTTAAGTACAAGAGTAGAGAAAATGAGGATTCCTGGGATTTGTGTATGGGGAATTGTATACACAGCAATGCATGGTATCCCATTTATCAGTCAAAATTCATGTATATGCTTCTTACCACTTGCTAATAGGATGGCGCATGGCACCTGCAAGCTGCTTGAGCTGCTGATCAAAGGGCAGCCTAGGGATCTATCTCTAATCACAGGAGCTGTGGAGGCTGGGGGAAAGTGATCAAAGGAGCCACAGCACCAGCTGTACCTGGGAAGGAAACAGATCAGACCAACCTTTGTTCTTTCTCATGTAAAATAAGTGTCCAGGTCAAAATACTACTTAGTAGACAAGCATCTCCAAAATGACCATGCATGACATTCCTGGTTTCTGTCTGCGTTTCCCTGTTCCCATCCCCTATCATTTCTCCTACAGCTGTTTTATCAAGCCTGCCCTGGCATCTGTCATCTTCATGATTTCCTTGGCTACTGGTGTCTCATTGTCCTCTCCTTGTTGTTCCTTCTTTCTTATGATCCACATAGCACCATTCTTTTGCAGCGGCCCCAGCGCTCACATGTGGTCATTGGTCACTTTACAGCACAGGTTCACACCCTCTGGGAAGAGGTGAGTTTATTGAACCAACACACACACGTTCTGTTGCCATCAGAGGCTGGGCCATTTCCATTCCTAAGATTCATGATGTTAAAAATAGCCTGGTTGTTTCCTAATCTGTGGGCAGAGGATTGGGCTATGTTTAGCTCTTGGGAGGGTTGGCAGCAGGAAGAAAATAGAGGTAGAGGAACTACTCACCTTGCAGTTTTTTTAGTATAAGGCAAAGTTGAATTTATCAGCACTAGGGGGCAATATAGAGCTATTTTCTTGCACATGCTCAGGTTGATTTTTATGTTTCAAGGCTCCAACATTTGAGGATAACAGGTAGGTGCTGAAGAGGATTCTTCTGGAATGTGAGCATATTTGCTGTAACAACTTCTCTTCTTACTTTTTTTGACCCTCTAATTTTCTATCCCCTCTCATGTTTATGTTTTGCCTTCATTTTGAGTTACAATTGATTTTGGGTTGCCCTCATGCTCTTCTCCATTGAGATTGTTGCCTGCAAGTACACAATGCCCTGTGGATGCTACATAGACAATGTCATTAACCAGTTCAGCATTGCATCATTTTGTGAAAGGTCTTCTACGTGCTAAATCTGAAATATCCGAATTGATTTATTGTGACTGGAGGAGTTCACTTCGATCTCAAGGCCCCCTCCCCAATGACTCTCTTTCTTAGAATATTCCAAAGTCTTCAGTGGTGTTGACTCAATCAAATCCCCTGCTCTGCTCAGTTTCAATATTAACTTGGTGTCTTAAGAGGTGTTATTAACGGAAATTGATCTCTAGAGCCAAACTTAGTTTCCAGGGAACAGTGTTATTTACTCTATTACTTCCTAATTTTTAAGTTAATACCTTTGCTTTACAACTTATGCCACTTTATTGTTAATAATTTTACTCTCCAATATTTTAAATTATCTCTGTGTCATTCATTCTTAAGCCAATTTTTAACCCTGAAGTCTCACATAAAAACTAGCACCCCCAGGTTTAATGTAAGGAAGGAGATAAATGACAAGAAAACTGACTTATGAAGGATTTCTGGTCCATGCTTTCTGTATGACTCTGGGAGAAAAAATTACTATTTTCTATGTTTATTTGATTTTAAGGAGAATGCCTGCTAGAAATAACTACATTCTGGGATGGCACATCAGAGGCATAGCAGGAATCACAGTTGCCTAGAGCTCAAGTAGACACCACTCACTCCAGTTGGTGGAGGAGTCTTCATCTATCCTACTTCATTGCTGAATGATTTTAAATTAACTATAAGCCTGAAACTCACTTCTTAGTGTTCTCATTTTCAGTGGACATGTGGCATAGGCCTCTGTTAGCCGAGGTTATCCTCATGAACATCATATTTTTTATGTACTCTTTTCCTCAAGCACTTTGTGGCCTATGCGGCCATATACTTTTGGGACAAATAGTCCCCTGAATATATGTCTCTTGAGTTTATGGCTTTTCTGGCTCCTTTTTTTTTAATGCCAGCATTCTCCTGCGTCCACTTACTGCTTGTGGGCCTTGTGTAACAAAACTATACCCTCCCCCTCCCCCCAGACACACATACACACTGCTTTTAGGTGGCAGCTTCAAAGCATTATTGAAAAACAGATCATCACAGTTCTTAAAATAGTGCCCAGAAGTAAATAGGCTGTCGGAGGACTAAAAGGGGCTTTCCTCTGGGTTTGTCTATAAGTTGTAGTTCATGACCTTTGTAGACATTCATTTTTGTTGTTTATAGACTTTTTCTTAAACTTCCTCCTGGTTCTCTGCTCTGTTTGAGACAGCTGAGGAAGTTGAATAAGTAAAGTGGCATTATGTAATGGTGAATATTTTTCTTCACAAAAGGTGACAAGGCCTCATTCTATGTTAGGGTAACTTTTTTCTCCCCTACGCACTGTTACTGTGCACATGTAACCACGTATACTTTGTATTTACCTCTAATGGTATTCAGAAAATATAAAGATCTGTAGGAAGATTCACTAACGTCAGTAGTAGATCCTTTGTTAAATAATTGTAAATAGATAGTAGGATCCGGTCTTCGAAGGTATCATTCTGTAGGCTTCTGTCTCAGACACAGCTGCCATGCTCTCTGTCTACTCTTATTTTATCTTCCCTAAAACATACTTCTGAAGTAACTTTCTGTTTTCTACTGCCTGAATTTTTAACTTTTGTAGTGCTAAAATTCTGTATGATCTACAAACTAGCACGCTCTTTGTGGAAACAGATTTTTTTTTTCAAAGATTTATTTATTTATGCATACAGAACTGGGGTACAGGCCAGAGATGCAGAGGGTGAAAAGATTCACCAGGGACAGAGTGGGGAGTAGAACAGGCAGATTGACGAAGTACATTGCTGAGGGCGGGTCAGGAGAGGTCTGCCACACCATGTGGATCTCCTCTGGGGCAGGCGGGATCGAACTCATGTATAGTTGGCTTAAGCTTTTTAGTGCAGTGCTTTAACCCGCTGCACCACCAGGAAGGGCCGGAAACAGATTTTTAATGATAATGTAATATGTAGTAAGTAAGAAATAATTGAAGGATGGCTTCCACAATGTGATGTGCATTGCACTGCTGCCTCCCTCGCGAATTGTTTCTCATGCCAGTAAGATGTTCCCCACTAGTTTCTCTTTGTGGCAACCAAATTGGTAGAGGCCTTGGTATAAGTCCTTGCATGTACTAATTTTGATATTTCTGATGGTTGTACCCAAAAGCATTATACATAGTCTGAATATCTCTACAGATGGCATGCAATTTTTATTTTATTCATTTACTAGTCCTGTGTATTTTTTTCTCTCCCACTGCTCCAACTGTGCTTTTTTTTTAAATCAGCGTCCCCATTCCTCTCTACTGCAGACAACTCTAGCGGTTGATTTTCAGTTGGTGTGCACCAGCTCTACCATACTAATTATTAAAATAGTGGAATATTCCAAGTGTTTGGGGAAGGAACTGGTGCCACCCCTCCAGGACAAATGAATTCTCTAGGAAACAGAAGGTACGGGGGTAGTGCTTGGCACCTCAGGATTGCCGGGCTCCTACCTGACTGACCAGTATGCCCATCGCCCTGATTCTTAAACGTGCTGACACTGTTAGCTGGGGACCAGCAGCTTATATTGCAGTTCAAACTGCCGTCTCTTCTCCCTGCTACTTGCACCACAGGCCAACGCATGACTTAGAGGACCTGAGGTCAGGAAGAAGGTGGCTTCTTCCAGATCTCCTTCTTGCCACTCTTTTTTTTTTCTCCTGCTCTCCAAGGGTTGGTGCATGGGAGATGAACGGGAGAAGGGTACAGACACCCATAGTTGGTTGTTTCTGCTTCTCTGAACAACTCTAGGCCCTTCCTGTCTTCTAGAATACATGGCTAACCTTCCCGACCATATCTTCCCAACCAGAGTCTCAACTAGCCACTCCTCACGATCACATCAAAGTGAGTTGGCTGTCTAGCATCTGCCACTCTTGAGATTGTACTTCTTGTTAATTAGTTAAGTATGAAGCTACCCCAGTCACCACTAGCATACAGTGTAAGTTCCTTGAGAGCATGGACCTTGTTTGACTTGCTCTCCACAAGAGCCCTCGACCCAGAACTCGACGACTGTAGATAGTGTTTGTCTGATGAATAATTGTGGTATGATTCTGGTGCTTTACTAGAATAGTGTTGGCAAGAATAGCAAGCCCCTTGCAGTATATCTTTTTGTTCTTAGGTCAGCCACATTGTTTTGACTTTTCTCACAGAAAGAGTCTTGTTTGTTGATTGTGATTGAGGGGTGGGATATCAGAGAACTATCTTATAATCTTGATAAATATAGCAGGTTCCAAGGAGAGGCCGCACCAAGCACAGGGGTGGGTTTTACCAGCACGATGCTAATTCTCTGAAATGTGGATTGCTCCCCATGCTCTTGTGTATTCTGGAACAGAGTTCTCATGTCAGGTGGATCAGGCATTCTTAGGAATGGTGTAATTTGAATGGCCGGTTTGCCTGTTAGATCAGCTTTTGGCTCATGTAACTCACTCAGGCTACAAATCAGCAGTAAATATGGTGTGTGGAATGCTAGGACTGGAAGGAGCCCAAGAGCCTATCCTCACTGACGTGTAACGTGAGGCTGAGGAGACTGAAGTGACTGTCCAGGTCACTGTGAATGTTGAGTAGAACAGTGTTGCAGTGTAGTGATGGAATTTCCTTATGTGAGAACCAATTTGGCAAATGGAATTCTATTTTTGAAATATCTATGCTTTGTATGAAAACATTTCTTTACAATTTAGTTGTTTTATGTTAGGGCTGTGAGGAGAGGTGGGATACCTTTGATGCTCAAACATGGTTTAAAAGAACATGAAGGAAAACAATCTCAGAAGAATCATATTAATTAAATACCACAGATGATCTGTTATGGATCTGTTGGAATAGAAATCTGATAATTTGGCAAATGACTTGGAATGCTAACATTTAAATTGTTACTGTTCATGTTGGGATTTTATTTGAGTTGGTCTACCACGTCCATAGATGAACAATGTTTATTTCAATATTTGGGTTTATTAACTAATGATAATAAGAAGAATAGTTAAAATTGGAATACTTGATTCTACAAGGGAGGTTTTTTAAAAAACTAATAAATGCCACAGAAATAAATAAACTCAATGAGCTCTAAAAAGCACAACCTGCTATTGTTTTGAAATATCTTTAATGAGTAGCTTTAACTTTTATTATATTACCTAGACTCTTCCACTTGGAGATTCAAATGTCTCTTTAAAGTCATGAGCATTAGGAAATAAATGTTTAGCTTGGGCTTGATTGGTTCACCTAAAAGAGGATTAGTTTAACATTTTTTTGAACATTTTTGTTTGCAAACTTCCTAAACCTGAGAACAAAACAGCTAGGCATTAGAAGGATGAGTTATACTGATTACATTTATCTTGGAATTGGAAGTCAAGTTATTAGAGTGATTTTTTTTTTTTTTTTGGTAGCATTTTTTTTTTCTGACACCTTTTACTTCATGAGACTAGACTTTGAATTGGGTATAGGAGTTTTATCTGTTACCTGATTTCACACTAGACTTCATGTGGCATCTTGAAGTAGCTCTTTCCAGGACTCTTGTCTGAGCAATCTTTTTCCTGGACATTTGCCTGTTTCTAAACCAAGCTATCTTTGCAGGTTGGCTCTACGCATTTCGCTTTCTTGCTGTTATATTTAATTCCTATTTTTTTCTTTCAAAGGATTTTTCGGTACTTGATCTTTACCCTATCGACTCGTAAATGACCCATATTTCAATCCACGGATAGACGTGTGTATTGCAGAGGACTGGAAACCAAGTAGCTGGACACATTGATGGTGAGCGCAAGGGCAGAGATATCTGTGTACACTGAAAAGAAACCAGCTAGGGTTAGCAGGGCCCCAGTTGGGGTTCCTGGATGGGTAGACTTTGGGGGTGGCTGGTTGGGTCTAAAGAGTTCCTGGGAGGTCTTTTATTTTTTTATTTCTCTATTTTTTATTCCTTTATATAGCTTACATCGCTATTCATTTTTGTACAATTTTTGGTGATGGTTCACGGGTGACTTGGTAGTGGAAATTTTATGGGGCCACACCGGCGAGGAGAACACATCCTGGGGGTGTTACCAGTGACTGGCTGAAGTGCCTGTTCGGCCTCCTCCTTGGGTTCAGTGTTCACAGACAGTGTGCAGTTCATCTTTATAGCCACCCCAGGTATTAGCAAACCATCCAGGCTTCTCTGGCTCAGTAGCTTAGCCGAGGTCCTGCAGCTGGTCAGCGGTTAGACCCGGGTCTGACTCCAAGCCAGCACTCAGAGCCACGTGCCTCTTCCTTATGAGTTAAACCGTCTAAAGTTTTATTAGAAGATTGTTTTTATTTGGCAAATATTTATGAGCATGTGCTCTTGGCTAAGCTCTGCTCTGGATGTCATGTCCACAAAGAATATGATGCAGAATCTGTCCTTGAGAAGTTCTTTCCAGGAAGGACGGCAGGTCCTGCTTTCACTTCAAGTCTGTCTGGTCTGTGCTTGAAGAGCACAGAGGGCTTCCCTTCAAATGTGCTGTGTAGACTGAGCACTCACTGTTGATTGACTAACTGGTTGATTCTACCTGGAAAAGAGGGACAAGGAGAAAATTTTCCAGAGAGGAGGTGAAAGGCAAATGGTTTGGTGAAAGAGGGAGAGGATCTGAGAGTGAAATGAAAGAAAGGTTCGGGACAGAGGGCATGGAGGCCAAAAGGACAGAGACACAGCACGTCATATCCAGTGAGAGACAAGGAGGATATAGTGTTGAGTGTGAGGCAGGGAAGCATGTGGAGAGGCGTCCTGGGTGTGCGAGTACTGAGAGTCCCTGATGCTGTTTGTGGTGAGTTGGCAATTAGTAAGCATCACAAGGAAGGGTTCTCTCTGTTTTGGACTTAGTCAAAAGCCCTTCTTTTCTAAACAGCTCTAGAGTAGTAGGTTCTGCTTTGGTGTGTAGCCTTAGCTACTTATTGTTGGAATTTTCTCCCGCCATTAGGCATGTTTGGAAGCTCTGAGCTGATGAGACTGCAGGCTGCACAGCCTCAGCTGCACTCAAGTAAGCTAAGCCTGTGTCCACACTGCTCTGGATTGCCTTCTTTATGTAAACAAAGAGCTCGTTTCACACTTCATTCACAAAATGGATGGCATGCAGAATGAGGCTGGGTGAGGGATCAGGAGATGGTGATAAAAGGGAGCAGCTTCCAGCAGAATGAATTAGTGTAATGAAGCTATTCCACTACAAGAAGCAAAGAAAACAGCCTTAACACTTTCAAGGGGGAAGATTTCACGTTTGGTGGAAAATGAATGCCTTGGAGGTTTCTCTGCATTGAGTAACTGCATCATTTCTCTGGGGAGGTTCATTCTGTTCCCTTGTACACAATGCTGGATATAGTCTGAGGTATTTAAGCATTTGAAATGAATGAGCTGTTCTATAGATGCCATACTTTTTATTATTTTTTTGAAGCTATTCTATTTGCATTCTAGGAAAGCCTTGTTCATGAGTGGGTACTATTTTAAGCTTTTCAGTATTTGCAGGATGGATATAGGCTTCTGTGCTTAAATCTGCCCAGCTGGCCTCTGCACCTGTCTTTTGAGTCACTCCACAGATCACAAACTATTAACAACAGAAGTTGGACTTACGTGGGGTACTTATCTCATGTTTCTGCCAGTTATTTTTGCTGGGTATTTATAAGGACATCTGTCTTTTAAAGAGTCATGTTATTTATCTTTTTTTCCCCTCTTTTCGACTGAGGAATAAATCCTAGCTCCTTTCCCATACTGCCACACACATTCTTCATCTGAGGTGATTAGATATGCAAATTGGGAGTCATTAAAGCATTATAATTTCTGTTCCTATGGCAGTAGGCAATGTTTAAAATCAGTAGACGAAAAAAGAACATTTGCTTAAGTTGTGATTAAGAGGTGCACAAATTAGAAAGAAATATTCTGTTTCTTACTAGAAATTTCGTACTGAATTTGGACAAAGGAAGTAAGTGGTGCTCATTTCTGACTTATCAGATTGTAAATGTGAGATCTGATTTACCTGTCTGGGTACAAATGACTTCAGAAGTCAGGTAAAACACAAAACATTCAGCATTTTCAAAGTGTTCTGTGGAAGTAACTTAGGACACCATTCTAGAATGTGATATGCCAGCAGATCACCCATTCAAAGGACAGACAGATACATGAGCACTTCAGGAACATGGAAAAGTCTGATGGGGCTTGTCTGAAAAGCGGAGCTCCAGATCTGGAACCCGAGAAGGGCAGTCTTGGAGGCAGAGACATTTTGTGCTGGAAACATGCTGATGTTGTAGGTAAGAAAAGGGTTTTGGGGGGCTGTTTCCAAATAAATAACCACCATGTCTCTTTAATATGCATTTTGTTATTGCCTTTACTTTTATGTATAACGAAACGCCTTCTGTTTCTGGAGGTCTACATAAAAGTGAATCCTAGCTACCAAAGACTAGACTTCTTAGCATACCTATCTTTTTATAGTTTCAGATGCATTTTTCTATGTATTATCCATATGTATGGTGGGGGTCAACAGTATCTTCACTTTTTTTGGACTGTTTCTAGAAAACTCAAATCTAGAAAGAGAAGGTGTTTCCCAGGTCAAAAGCTGATCAGAAGATTGAGAGAAGTTGAGCATCTACAGACCAAACTGACACATCTAGCCCTTGAAAAAAAGTTTTTAATCTGTGTTTTCTTGAGAACATCTGCAGATTTGAGGTTTAAAAACATGATTAAGAATGTTAAATTAGGAATTAAACAATCTGTAGGCTTATTTTAAAAAAAAATGTTTTTCTTCATGGTAGAAAATGTATCTTTAATCTGTTCCGATAACTTTTAATAGGCATCAGTTGGGCACCCCATTAAACTAACTGCTTTAAAATGGTTTCCTTTTAGAACTAACATTTACATCCTAGGAAATCAATTAGGATGTCTGGCTTTCACATTTTCCTTGCAATCTTCGTTTGCATTCATTTCAGAATGACCAACCTACCATAGCAAAACACTCTGAGGTGCAAATCTTCTGGAAGAAGTGCAAATGCCACAGTTTTACTTGGAAAAATGGAAAATAGGACTTATTTAATATATCTGCTGAACATTTAAAACTGCATAAAGCACAGGAAATACTTTTGGTGTGTGGGAATGTGTGGTGTTTCCAAACGACAAACATTGTTTTGAATCTTTCCCCGGTAGTGGTGAATTATATGAGGCCCACGTCCATCTAAGGAGAGCTTGTTTAACTGGCTTGTGGTTCTGGGGCTCATTCAAACACTCTTAAACAAAATAAAGGGAATGGATGTAATAACTTCTTTATGGAAAGGCCATAAAAAGGTACAGGGCCATGTAAACAAATTGGGTCATTTACTAGATGTTTAAGTGATAGATTTGCAGTCCAGATTCAGGGATGTGCCTTATGTTTATAGGACTGTGACCACGTGCTCCCCTGTAGATGGAGTTTTGAGCATGTTTGTTTGTTTGTATGTTTTTTCTTTAGTGCATAGGAACTTGCTGATATTTTACACTACAGTTTGCAGTATGTTTACAACTTTGTGCATTTGCCTTTACGAGTTTCTTCAACTTTGGAAAATGGTTGGAACCCATGTGTGAAAGTTGAATTGACCTGAATTTTGGTAGCACTGGGTTCTGTTCAAGGAAAATAAGATGATTGAAATTGAAATTTTCCTTCTGGGCCCAGACATGCCTAAACTAATTGTGAAATAATTGTTCTGGCTTACAAGAGTAGACTCATAACTACAACTATGTAAAGTCGAAATCCAACAACAGTTATGATTTACAGTTACTGTAACTCTGCCAGTCTTTTAATAAAACCGCTATTATAACCAACCTACCGTGGCATTCATTTGTCTTTCTGGAGATATAGGTAAGAAGTCTTATCCCAATTTGTCTTACTTTAGAGAGCCCTTTAATGCAGGATATTAATTTACTTCCTCTGAAATTGGTATGAGGGTTTTGCCAGAATGATCCAATAAAGGGGAGGTGGGAGGGAATATAAGAATGTGCATTGGTGTTGATGACTAGTGGTTGTGGAAGCCAGAAATAAATTTGGAAATTGAAGTGAGGAAAGGAAACGAAATAATTTCTATGTTGATACCATAACATTTATTCATTCTGTAACTTCTCTCAATGAGGGTTGGCTCACTTGGCCTTAAAGGAAGTGGATTGTGTAAGAAACCCTCAGTAAAAATCAATGAGCCTTTCTAAGTTTTAAAAACTGATGGCATCATACCATACTGGCAACTTTCAAGTGTTACTGCTGTAAGTTTGGCAGCGGAAATAACTGCTCCAGCTCCACAGGCCTAAAAAACAACGAACAATGGTGGATATTATAGTTACCCATTCTGTGTAATGTGTGACTTGCTATTTTCTTTTTTTCCCTTTAATGAGTAACTTAGAGCTAGATGGCCTTAAGTTATGAAAAGCCCAAGATCTGCCTTTAAATCGGAGTCTCTGTGATCTTGGAAACAATTCACCTCTTCTTTGCCTTAGTTACCCATTTACTTCTATGGCAGAGCACAGAGGTCTGAGTATTTGTGAACGATTTCGATGAAAACTCTCTGAACTTGTAGATGTCTGATGTGTAGAGTAGGGAGGACATGAGTTCCCACTACCTGAAACTATGAGATCTCATGGAGCCATTGAATTGGACTTATCTCCACCTTCAGTTAGTTTACAGCAGAGAGCTGAGAGTCGGGGCTGCCACAGTGCAGTTGCAAGAATTCAAAGAAAGGCAAGATCATGAGTGGCAGAGCCATTAGAATAGGTTTAGGAAAGTTGTCAAGGGAGAGGAATATTCTGAACGCAGGGGCCTAAAGATGAAGATCAATGGCTTGTTCACCGTGGGGAATAGGGCAGAGGGAAGCACAGCAAAGGGGACCTGGTAAGCAGTAGGCAGAGTAAGGAGATGTGGCAGGCGGTGCAGCTTAATGTTTAGTCTGTTTTGACGGAGGCCCCAGAAGCAGGTTTAATGGGCCCAACCTCAGAGATAGGCACAAAAAGGAGAAGTGTTGGTGTGTTACTAAATTTGAATAGCTGATAGCACATCTTCACTGTGAATCCTGTTATGAGCCCTCCGACCCCAGTAATTCAGGCAGCTACATTGTGAACCAAGTGTGATTCCTCATGGTGTGTGGCAGAAAGAGACAAAGCTTGCTCAGAAATGAAGGAAGAAGTTGAAGGAAAAGGAAACCCCACATTTGTGGTCTAAAACAGTGAGGAAGAGGCAGTGAGGGAGAGAGTAAAAGGGGAAAAGAAAGAGAGAGAGAGGGAGAGGGGAGGGGAGAGAGCATAAACACTATGGCTGGGAAGGCAGGTAGAAGAAGGTGAAAAGAAGAGAAATGAAAGCCAAAGAAACTGATCTACTGTGTAAAATTCAGCAGACTTAAGGAAATAAGGACCATTAACTAAATAGGCTGAGTTTTGAACACTGACAAAAACTAAAATCGAAAGGTCCTTCAGGTTAATATATAGAAGTGAAAGGGAAAGTGATTACATAATAAAGTGAAGAAGCCAGACATCCGTTTTTTAAACTTTAGAGGAGAGGAACACATTTTGTTTACTTGTTTGGTGGGTTTGTAAGAGATCAAGGGGAGAGGAGATTGTTAAGTATGTGACAAGAATTAAGACTTCTGGACTGGAAAGATCTGGTGCATTGGTTAAAGGAACACAGGTGAAAGTCACTGTAGAATGTTGGGCAAAATGTCCAGCTGTTACAATGAAGCTCAATGTACCTAGAAAAAGAGTAAAAGTTTGAGTTTAGGAGGAAGTGAGCTGGCTGGTGCAAGAGCAGTTTAAACAGATCCCCAAGCAGAAGAGCTGGAAGAATCTCCAGAATAATGTCTTAGCCTAGCCAAATGTTTAAAATGGAAGTGCAAATAATATGAGAAAAAGGTAATAAGAGTGAGTATTTTTGCTTGGTCAGCCCATTTGGATAGATTGGGGATGTTAAGTTTTGAAATAAGAAGTGGGAAAGAGGGGGCTTGGTAGGCAAAGTAGAGGAGGGAGTGACAAGGTGGAATCGTGTATTTTAAAGACACATCTAACCAGAATTAGTAATGACTTTTACCCCCTATTTTAAAAGTTTTAGAAGTGTAGGAAAGAGCCCTGGAAATTTAAATTAGAAGACTGCTTTATGTTCATTTTCTGTTACTGATGTCTGTGTGTTTTCAGAAATCACCAACGTTGGGAACACTATGGGCCTCTGGGTTCCTGGCTGGGGAAGCTCTGCCATCACTTGCAAGCACTACATACATAGTGTTGTGATATTTTAAGCCCACATCGAAACTTGCTGAGCGTGGGTTGAAGGTCTAGAAGAGGTTTGCTTAGAAGCATATATCTGGGTGTGCAGACCCCACAATCCCCAAAGGGCTACTTTCTGTGTAGGTGGCGGGGGAGCCTTTGTTCCTGTGATCATTGACAGCATGTAGAGGGAACTAAGTAGTTTGTTGAATATCCATGCCCTTTGGGTTATGATCAAAATGCGACTTTATTTTTGTTACTCCTACATTTTATTGAGCAGAGGAAATATCTCCCTATCCTCGGAAGAATGTTCCTGCAAGCTCATGGCTTTTCAACTCACTCTTGGGAGACACAGAGTTCTAGAGTCGCGTCACTCAGGATTTGGAAATACGATGGCCAGGGTAGTTGGAAAAACAAAACTGCAAATGTAGCAGCCTTAGACTTCTTGCTCTCTACCCAGGCCTGCTTGTGAGTGGAAGGCAGTATGGCAGAGGAGGTGGGCCAGGGGGCAGGAGCTTGGTGTCTGACGGGTTCAGTATTCAGAGAGAAGCTCCGGGGTGTTATCTTGGTTCACTTACTCTCTCTTTAGTGTCCTGATACCTAGTCTGTTTCTATCTCCCCTTCATCTTCATATCAAATTATGCTCATTAAGAGAACTCCCTATTTATCATGGTTGGGATTGATTTTAGAGCACCAGATTTGAGAACACAAGCTTCATAGGTATTGTTCTGCTAAAATGATATTCCTTCACAAAAGTTTAAAATGTGTAATATGGTAGATTCAGCAACTACACAATTATTGTCAAAACCATGGCTGAATATTAAAATTTATTTCTCTTTTTATCTGAAGTAATCATATTTATAGTTGCAATTCCTGCACTCTCCCTGTCATCATCCCAAATTAGGTTCTGGTTACCTAAATGGTGGTAAAAGTATCCTGCTATTTCCTCTACACCTAAGCTTTCCATCCATGCCCCGTCCCTCCTACCCATCACATGTAGGAGGTGATGTCAGATAATCTTCTGGAAAAGAGCTCTGGTTCTGTTCATTCCTGTCAGCTTGGATCAGCACTACGCAGACTTCAGATCATAATGCTGATTCTGATTTTATAGGCTGTGGGTGGGCTTTCAGCAAGTTCCAAGGCAGTGCCAGAGTTGCTGGCTTAAGGACCAGACTGGAGCTGCGAGGGTCTACCCTGGTGTTCTCAGGACCTGGCATGATCTCATCTCATTTCTGGTATTCAGAAGGCGCAAATGGAGCTGATCTGCTCACCACACACGGAGCCATGGCTCTCACAACTCTTTAATTGTGAAGTCATTTCAGTGGGGGTAAACATCAAGTGCCTTGTGTGTGCTAGTTACCAAATCACTTCTTGAAAACAGATAAGCAAAGTATAGTTCTTTGAGAACTTGTTGACAGTCACAATAGCCTGTGATACATTGCAGGCTGCTTAGAATGCTAGAGAATCCCGAAGACGTGCCATGCTGCTCAAGAGAGGATTTCGGGATTTCATCCTTTACAGTGGATCTTGAAGGGTAAAGGAAAGGAAAGAGGCCTAAAGCGGAAATCATAGCTTTGTATGAGAGTGACATTCTAAACATCAGCTATATGGCGGAAATAAAATTGAAGTTTTGCTCCCTCTTTTTGGAGGGCTGTGTCTGACAGTGTCATGTAGGTCTACAGAAACAGCTTTTCCTAATGGGAAGGGCCTGTCTTTCCTCCATTTTCATGTTCTTAAATCTACAGCAGATCAGTCACTATCCATTGCATGATCAGATTGGGGCATTTTTGTCCAGTTTAACTTGTTTTTGTTTTTCCAAAAATGAAATGTGTCAAGGATATTGTAAAAGATAGAAGGCAAGAGGCAGGGCCTCCAGTTTGATGCATTTGCCCCTGCCTAATACTAGAGTCAGCCCTGTGGGGAGAGCCGAAGGGTCTCGTCATCTCTCTTCCTCTGAACCTTCAGTCAACCTGTGTGTCAGGCCCGCCTGACTGGGGCCCTTTGCACAGAACCTTCCTGTTTCTCTCAGCCTGTGTCTCTCAGTTTGACGTGTCTTTCTCTCTGAACTCCCAAACACTGAAGATTTACCAGTTTCTACCTTAGAATTTAACTTACATGTGTGTCTTATTATTACTGTCCGAAAAGAAAGAAAGGTGTCTTCTTACTACTTCTGAAAGAAAGGAAAGTGGGGATATGCAAGAGTTCCTTCCTATTTGGGGCTGGCGGGGGAGGGGAGGCTACAGATGTATTTTGGAGTAGTTGTTCCCTTCTGTGTATTCAATTAAATGCCCCTTGGGTGTTTTCAGGCCCTGATGTGATCAGCATCCTTGGAAGGAACAGAAATATTTCCTTCAGTGTCGGGCAGCCCATCCTCACTGCCCTGCGGAATGAGGTGTAATGGCATTTTTTGCAGGGCCTTTTGCTCAGTTCAGGCCCGACCGTATAATCTCCCATCATTTTCCAGTGTCCAAGGATAAAGTGCTGAGTCATCTCTGGCTTAGAGCCCCATTGGATGGTAGATCTTTTAAGTGAAGTGAAAACAGTCCACTTAGACCCAACACAGCCGGTTCTTGGGTAGTGTTGGCATCTGGTTTCATAGGTCATCACTGCGGCCTCTAAAGAAATCATGTGCTTTATTACCCAACTCAGGGATGCAACTATATTCTGGCTTCATTTTGAGGAACTAAAAGGGGATATACTGAAAGAACTCTTCATCTTTCTGCTTAGATCGAGCAAAATAGATGTACAAAGAACCGTATTAGCAAAATTATAATGATGACTACTTAGAATGTTATTTCCTCCAGGAGAAAAAAAATGTATCATTTCCAGGAAAATTATTTTTAACAGGGAACTTTATGATAACATTTATTGAAGTGGATTTTTTATAAAAGGGACTAACAAAGATTCATTTTCGATAGCTTTAACTGGTTTTATTTTGAATTCTTTTTTCTTTTTAATATTTACTTATTTATGCATACAGAATTGAGGTACAGGCCAGAGGTACAGGGGTGGTGAAAGAATTCTTCAGACACAGAGTGGGGAGCGGAACAGGCAGATTGATGAAGTACATTGCTGAGGGGACAGGAATGAGACAGGAGAGCTCTGCAGTGCCCTGTGGGTCACCTCTGGGGCCGGGGATCAAACTCTCACTGCGGTAGCTGCGGCCAACTTGCAATGCTGCGTTTTAACCGGCTGCACCACCACTGAGGGCCTTATTTTGAATTCTTTCACTCTTACACTCTTTCTAGTTAGTACAAAATACAGCTTATGGTTGCTTTCTTAGTTTTAGTTTTGTTTTTCTTTCCTTATTTTTGCTTTGGGGTTTGAAATTGGCAATAATGATTTATCCTCTGGAAGGCAAAAATCTTGAAAAGGTAATTATTTTATAAAGTGACTTTAAGAATTTTTCCCCCTTTGGAAATGAAATTGACTTTCTCAGTTCTGATCATATGAGATTATGGGCAAGTAGTCCTTAGTTCTGGCATGTGGACAAAACAGAAGCAGGCCCTGGAGAGAGAGAGTTCAGAATTATGGCAGTAAGCACATGTTCAGTATGCCAATATTTATGGTGTCACAACCAAATTAAAACCATACTCTCTGCTATTTACTTAAGTCCAGGACCCAGAGTGCACTGGTTTAGGCTCATGTTTTTCAGTAAATTTAAGGCCAATACAAATGTTCAGAACCCTTAAAGACCAGACTGTTTATCACATTCCTTTAGTTTCTTTCTATGAGGGAGAGTGAGTCATCTTCACTTATGCTGGTTTTGAAGTCAGCCACATTTGAAGGGATGGCATTGAGCAGGGTGAACACTGGTTGATGTTCCTTCATCTGCAGTGTCTTCAGGAATTGTAGTTTCTGAGCTGGAGGGGAGCTAAATGTGTTGGTTATTACTAATGCACTTGGGTCTCTGAAAGATGGGGCCTCTCAATCTTTATGTCTTTTTTTGTGCTTTTATAGAAACTGGGTTTTGCCATCCTGGAATAAAACAGGCACATACATTTGGTAAGAAGAAATATTTATTTTTTGTGATAGTTTAAATAATATTACTGTTTGATAAAATTTTTAAAACAATAAAATTAAAGGCAATTGGGAGTGTATCTTTTCTGCTTCTACAGAACAAAGAAAATCAGTAATTTAAATTAGAATTACATTCTTGTACATTCGTACAGCAGTAGAAGTGACATAGATCAAAGATCCACAGTGGTCTTACTGGGTACTGGGTTTATAGAAAAGAGTGTATCATCTTTGCTGAAGGAACTGATATTTGAGTGTGAAAGCTTTTTAATGTATTCATAATGATCCCTTTGCATCTCCTGAATTCTTTCTAAATTCCTTCTACTGATTAGGTGAAATTCTGTTTTCTAGAAAACAATCTGGACTTGATATAGGTTACTACATATCCTTTATAGACATTTAATAGGTTGATTCTTTAGCATTTTCAAAGATTGTCATTTTAGTGGGTGTTAAATGAAAGTTTTTCACAACTGGTGACTGCAAGTGATTGCTTGTGCAAGGGGCAGGGAGGTTTTCTCATTTATAGCATGAGAAAAATTTTTCACAAAGTTTAACACCCATGTGAGCAAATGAAACTTGATATTTAAGTCCTACTCTTACTATGGGATAGAATCCAAGATATTTAAGCAGTTAATTTTATTTTTTGAGTTCAGTAACTTAAACATTGAACTTATGCTCTTTTTTTTTAGTATGCCAAATATTTATGACTGAGATTTCCTTTGGTGTTTCCTTAACAAGACAAAATCCAACATATTTTCTATTAAATAGTTTCTTGAACACGGGGAGAAAAAAATCAGAAAACAATGTTTCCTTTACCATTTTTGTTGAGACTAATCATTCCGTTGTTTCTATAAAACCCAAGAATTTGAAAATGATCACAGATTTTTCACTGATCTTTTTATGCCTTATTTTGATGCTGTTAAAACAAAACTATGTAGCTAATCCTGTTCAGATTAATAAAATATATCTGCTGATTTTATGTGTAACAATGATATATCAGTTGGCAATTTTTGGGCCAGTATAATTTTTAAAATTTTACATTTTATAAGTGTGTAGTCATTTAGCAATTCAACAATTATAAACATTTTTGAGATCTGTTTACTTGTGAATATAAATAGGACTTTTTCCAAATCAGCACTGCTTTTCAAATTGCCTAGTGAACTAAAGGGAGGGGAAACAACTTTCCCTCTATTTCTTAGGTCTGTAAATGCTATGTGCAAATTCAGCTGACCAAAGACAGATTCACATGAGAAAAGACATATGCATTTTGTTAATTTTATGTGCACAGAAATCTCATAGAAAGAGCAAAAAACCCAGAGAAGCAATTAGACTGGAGCTGGAGGGCTTATATACCACTTTAACAAAGGGCTATAAATTGTGGGAAAGTGACTAGGGCATCTTTGGGGAAGCAACAGAAGAGACAAGAAGGATTTTAGTAAGCTTCTGCATTATGTATTCTTATCTTGTACTGTTTCTCCATCTTCAGAGATAAGGGTAGTTCTGGTCTGGGGGAAGGGAATTTATACCATTTTTACAAAAGGAAATTTATGTTCTGCTTGAGGTAAATAAAGGCATGGCAGAAAACTTTTCCTACATCTTTTGCTTCTCACTTTTCTTCAGTTCACAACAATCCTCACTCTAACGTGGCATATTTGCAGGCGGCATAGTCTAGTCCCATCATAACCATTTCTTGAAACATTTGAGTTATGCCCAAAGCACTCATAGCCTACAAGAAGGATGGTGCTGGATCCTGGCGCTTATGTATCTTGAAGTAAATATGTATGAATCTTGTATTTTCTGATACATGCCTAATTTCTGTCCCTGAAGGTCTAACCGAATGTCACAAAGATGTCACCCAGTCTTTAATATCGTTTGTCAGGGTTGGATCTAAACCAGCTCCAGATTTTTTAAATTTAGCAGGGGGAGTAGCAAGTAGCCCCATTTGTGCCAATCGCTCATTTTTGTAGAAAACCAGAGTTCATTCTAGTAATACACCGTTAGGAAATGTGAAGTGTTATGACTCATTTTATTTTGGCTTCGCACAGTATAGAAAATTTCTTGGCTAGGATGAAATTCCTTTTTCAACTGCCAGTCCTCCCTGAACAATTCTCCTCCCTTCTGAATAGGTAGTTCTCTCTTAGCACAGACATTCTTCAGGGCTTAGCTGCTGTGTAACCTCCTAACCCCTCATTAATAATTTCCTGAGGCTGGTTTGTTATAAAGAAACATTGCAGCACTGACAGTGTGTGTGTGTGTGTGTGTGTGAGTGTGTGTGATTACTCCTTAATGACCAACCCCAATGGTATTAATGCTCTGAAGGAAGAAACAAGTGAGCATTAGATTCTTACCCCATTAGCTTGCATGTTAACCAAGATCACACCCTAGGCAGAAGGTAATGAATGCTTTTTAACTTCTCCCCATTATTCCCATTATTCCAATTAAATAGTTCATTTTCTATATCGTATACACATTTAAGTGATTTGAGTGTTTAAAGAAATAATCTTGAATCATTCAAGAGTTTCTTCATATTAAGATACTAGAGAATACATTTTTCTCTTTTATGGATCTTATAAAAAGACCTCTCTTTTGTTTGAGGAATTCACCAGGGTACTATTTAGAGATGGACATGGGGGTTTCCACCCTCTCCTCGGGAGCCTCTGTCCCTCAGCTTTCTCATGTGGCTGCTACACTGGTCATCAGGGAAGGTGACACTGGCCATGGTGTCTGGCGAGCAGTAAAGCTCCTGTGAGAATCACTGAGTTACGCAATGCTCTGGAGGTTGCTCACGGGGTCTGGGTCGTGATCTAGTGGTCGGAAAGCTGTGTCCCCAACAGGAAAATGCTCACATCTCACTGCTAGGGGAAAATTTAGGGTGAATTTAGGCATTAAAACATAACGATGTTGACCTTCCCTGGTGGTGCAGCAGCGGGCTGGAGCACTGCACTGTGGAGCTAAGCCAAGCCAGCTAAGCCAAGCCGTGGCTGCTACAGTGCAGAGTTCGATCCCCACCCCAGATCTGACCCACATGGTGCAGCGGACCTCTACTGACCCACTGCTCTCCTCAGCAGTACACTTTGTTGCTCTGCCTGACCTGCTCCCCACTGTCTCTGGTGAAGCCTCTCACCGACCCTGCACCTCTGGCCTGTACCCAGTTCTTTATGCATAAATAAATAAAATCTTTAAAAACAAAACAAAACTATGTTTTGTACATACAGAGGCCTAATTGAAGTATACTTAAAGGAAGGCTCTCTGCCTTTTGCCTTATACTTTCTCTAAAGGACTATAGAGAGGCAGTAGGGATTTTTTCTTCTTATTTTCTATAACAAACTCAGAGAATTCTACTGTAGTAGAAACGATGCGCTCTTTGTTCAAACCTAAGTTAGATAGAAGGTGGCGGCAGTGACCGGGGCATTTTCTCTTGTTCTGAAAAATCACCTAAAATGCAGGGTTGTTTTAGAAGCGGAGGGGATGGCATTGCTCAAGCCATCAGGGCCTAGATTTGAATCATTTTTCATTTTCTCCCAGAATCTGCCTTGGATACCACCCAGCTGAGCTGCAGCAGCCCTCTGCTGGGAGAGCCGTCGCGACCTCCCTCTCTGTTATTTTTGGCACTTTATTAGAGATGTTTTCACAAGGCCTCAGAGTTTTGTCTGGGGAGGAAGGAGGGAGCTGCCGACACTTAGCACTCTATGGGGTCTTCTTCTTTTTCCTTTTTTAAAAAAATATTTAGCGTGCAGTCTGTACATCTTGCTCCTCAGGCTTAATGATCGACACAATATTGTGCTTTTATTTTTTGTCGTTCTGCACTTGTTGGGAACATCTGGAACGTGCCATTGGGTTGTACACCACAGGTTTTGTTTATGTACACGTGCACGATATAAACCATGAAAAAAATAAAAGACCCTGCCTGCTTCCGCAACTGCATTATTGACCCTCGAGCTTCCTGCCCACTGCATTTGATAGCACACAGAGGTGCTTCCTGCCCCTGAAGCGTCCTGCGAGCCATGTAGTTTGAGCTTCATCCGCTGTCTGAGAAACCACTGTGAATTGCCTCCAATACAGAGCGTGTTCAGACACACCTGCCCCTGGTCCCTTGTTGAAATCTGGCCCTGCTATCTGTGTGACTTTGACCTTGAGGCTACTGTTGCCTCATTTTGCAACACATGCGCAGGTAGCTTATCTGTTCTGGGGTTGCCTTTTAGAAACTCAGGAACAAAAATGGCCTCAAAAAGCATAACAAAATTTAGCTTCGAGGAATGCTGGGTTTGGTTTGGAAGAAACGCTACACTTTGTATTTATGACATAAAGATTTAGTGAAGGGAGTGGAAATGATGACTGACAGTGAGTACTTTCCTGTCGTGTGGCTGTGATTGAAATTACACCCTGACTTGGGCACTGAGTTGCAGCTGTCTCCCTCATCAGTTTCATTCCATGCTAGTAAACAGCAAAGAATAGAATAATATCAAACAAACTGAAATAACAAAAAAACTTCACAAAGTTTCCTTGGCTCAATCTCATTTTTTCCCACGCTACTCTTATCTCTCATTGTCATGCTTTCATTTTGTTGCTGAATTATTATGATTTGATATTTAGCTTATTTTTTTAATGATTTATTTTATTTATTTATGCATACAAGAGCTGGGGTACAGGCCAGAGGAATGGGGGTGGGGAGCGAGATGACTCTCCAGAGACAGAGTGGGGAGCAGAACAGGCCGACTGATGAAGTACACTGCTGATGGGAGCAGCAGGCGGGTCAGGAGAGGTCTGCTGTGCCTTGTGGGTCACCTCTTTGCCTGGGTATCCAACTCTTGCTGCAGTGGCTGCCAAAGTCTTCATAGTGCTGAGAGACTTAATCCCTTGCACCACCAGGGAGGCCCTGATTCCATGTTTTGAATGAAAATTTCTTTCTGTGCATATCTAAGTTCATGGACCTGTGAAGCCAGGTGATATCAAGGAAGAACTCTGAAATTCAAGGGAGTCTGTGATGGGGAGAAAAGGTGGCATTTTACACAGCCACCCTTGTGCAAACCATGCAGGGAAGGGTGTGTCCACAGCAGAAGTTGAGAGCAAAGCTGTGTGTGTACAGACCTGTAACGAGGGGTGGCTGATCAGGGACTAGTGTGTGTTCCTGTTGTCATCTTTCCTCTTCAGCCTTCTTACTTCGCAAGGGCAAGAATCACAAGAATCACAAGGGACCATCAGCCAGCTGACCTTGCCTGCTTCCTCTGGTTAAGGTTTGTCATAGGGACTCGTGACCTGAGCTCCAGAGCTTTGAGGTTTTCTGCTGCTCAGTTTTGCTTCTCAGCACTGAACTAGATTATCCCAATGCTCTACCTTCTTCACTGATGTAACTTTAAAAAACTATGGTCAAACAACCTGAAGTAAACTTGAAGATGTCTCTTATCGCTTTTGTTCTGGAAAATTGGAGGACTTGTAGAGTCTTCAGAAACAAAGTCGTGTTCTCTGGGAGTGACTTGGGGAAGATCTTGTCAGCTGTCCCCATTTTGTTTACTGAGGAGTGAGGTAATTTTCTTAGTCCTGTGGGTCTTGGCAGCAGGTACAGAACCGTCCAGCTCTGGGCTCTGGGCTCTGTCCACCTCCCAGGGAAACGCCATTCAGCTCAGGGTGCCTTGGTGATGAATAGGTGAGCTTGTGAGAAAAGGCAGGGATGGTCTTGACAGATTTAAACTCACTGTTGCCTCAGAAAAGGGATTTATAGCTTAGGAAATAATATCAAGATTATGTTTCAAGATAGGTAAAATCTTTGCTAAAACATGCTTGTTAATAATTTTCATTGGCAAATCAATGAAATTCTATTGGGTGAAATATTGCATAATATACTTTAAAGTGGGTTGGTTTCTTTTTCTGATTTATCCATTTTGTATATCTTCCCTGTCAGATGTGAATCAAGTTAATGGCTAGGTTTCTGCTGAGTGCACAGTAGTGTGGTCTACTCTGTAGTCTGTTCTCGTAGGGAGGATATAACCGCTTTTCTTTTTTTTTTTTTAAAGTTTACTTATGCGCCCAGAACTGGGGTATAGGCCAGAGGCTCAGGGGCAGTGAGAGGATTCACCAAAGACAGAGTGGGGAGCAGAACAGGCAGGTCGTCTAAGTACACTGCTGAGGGGAGCAGCGGGCGCTTCAGGAGAGGTCTGCCACGCCATGCAGTTCCTCCCTGGCCAGGAATTGAACTTGTGCTGAAGTGGCTTTAGCTTCGTAGTGCTGTGCTTTAACCCACTGCGTCACCAGGGAGGGCCCCAATATAACCACTTTTATGCAGTTTTCATAAGTATAGTGCTTTAGAGTTTGCAAGAAGAAATATCAAGGCTAAAGTCTCCTATGGTTGGAATGATGAATACCACCACCCCATATACAAGAAGAGGACAGAATGTGAGTTCTGATTTCTCAGTTTTCAGCAGCTGATCTGATACGATGCTGTTAGCTTGTGGCAGCACAGGCCTGGGATGCTGATCACGTCCAGGTAAAAAAACTATGGTCAAGCATGGTCTCATGAGGGGAGACCACAAAGAGAAAGAGGTATACCGTTTGATATTTTCCAGTTTAGACTTCAGGCTAAACTGCTAAGTCTGTATGGTCTTAAAATTCCCAAGGTGCTTTTGCAAGATGATGAGTGATCAGCCAGCAGGCCAAGTGCTCTGTCAGGCAGTCCCTGCAATTTCGTTTGCATAAGGTCATCTCATCTCTTCCTGAGCTAACCTGTCACATTAAGGGAGCCTGGCTCTTTAGAGTGGGGTGGAGCACTTTCATTAACAACCTCTTAACTTCATTGGGTAGCTCTCTGCTTTCAGAAAAGAGACAGTAGTTTTTTAGCTTTCACAAATTGAATTATGGTCTTTTCCCAGCCACTTTTCTCTATTAAATATTTGGGGTTTTGTTGAGGAGGAAGTGTATTGCCTTCTTAAATTTTCCCCAGTGAAGGAAAAAAATAATGTGTGTGTGTGTGTGTGTGTGTGTGTGTGTGTGTGTTTTATCTTGAATTTCTAGGAGCTACATAGACTATTCATTAGTCTGAGGGTGGTTAGAATTTGGGTAGGGTGCCCTCTCTTCATTTAATTCTTCAACAAATATCCACTGAGCATTCATTACATGTCTGATAAGATACTGGATATTAGTGACACTGAAATGAACAGAAAGCACAAACCTCTGACTTGAGACTTTGCATTCTAGTAAGGCAAGAAAGCTGACAAGGGGCACACATGTGCCAGTCATTAGTGTGATAAAACATGATCAGGAGTGTGTCTGGGGCTAGGGAATGTTGCTGCAGTTTACAATGCATCATGGAGGCCCTCACAGAGCAGATGCCGTAGAGGAGAGAGGTGAGGAGACCTTCCTGGCTGGGCCAACAGAAGAAGCAGGCCTGGGGACAGCCAGGGGCTTGCTGGGGTGGCAGAGCAGGAGTGACAAATATGTAGGGATTATTTTTTCTGCGAGGGTGAGAGTAATAGACAGTAGTGAACAAGGCAGGAAGAGCCATGGTGGTGGTTTAGGTCATAAAGAAGTTTGGACACTCTCCGCCGTCAGCACTGCTGGCATCTGCAGGCAGCTGGATGCTGGGAGTGGGATGCAGAGAGCGCGTCTCAAGCCCTCACTGCAGGTCTGCCGAGGCAGCGAGGGCGTTGGTCTGCAGTTCATCTTAAACCTCTTAGGCGATTTGTTAATTGCCATAGCTAAGTAGGAACTAGTGGAATCTGAAATGGATGGTGACTGTGAAAGGGTGTAAAAGACATAAGTAGTGATGGATTTGTTGCTCGCTCTATCTATCTATCTATCTATCTATCTATCTATCTATCTATCTATCTATCTATCTATGCATACAGAACTATGGGGTACAGGCCAGAGGTGCAGGGATGGTGAGAGGATTCACCAGAGATGGAGTAGGAAACAGAACAGGCCAACTGGTGAAGCACACTGCTAAGGGGAGCAGTGGGCGGGTCAGGAGAGGTCTGCTGTGTCATGTGGTCACCTCCAGGATAGGCGGGGATCAAACTCATGCTGAAGTGGCTTTTGCATCTTAGTGCTTGCGCTTTAACCCACTGCGCCACTAGGGAGGGCCCTGCTGTTCACTTTTAATACCTATGTATGATCAATGTATGTGAATTTAAGACCGGTAAAAGAGAAGGATATTGTATTGATTTGGAAGAATATTATCAATTGCTTAACTAAGTGGAAATTTTTTTTTTTTAAACAGAGGAGCAAGTTGTACTAGTAAAAGAATATGAGTTTCTATTTAATAATGAGTATAGTTAACATTTATGGAGTGCTTGCTCTACACCGGACATGCACTAAGCACTTCATATACATTAATTCCTATAATCTTCACAAGAAACCTATGAGGGAAATTAGGGGCATTATTCTCAATTTAAGGAGGGAGGTAACTCACTTGGGCAAGGTCAAGTGGTTGATCAGGGATCCAGCAAAGGCAGGCTGGTGCCAGGGTTCATGTTCTGCTCATCACATTATACTGCCTCTAATAGCTGCTTCCATTTGTTGGAACTAGAGCGCTAATGCACTTAATTGTTGAGCAGACTTGCTTAGCTTTAGTTTCATTTAAATGTAGAGAAGGCAGGTTTCTGAACACCCTGGGTTCCATTCTCACCAACACTACATATTTGTTTTAAGGAAAAGTCCAAAAATTTGGGATAAGAATAATCCTAGAGGAAGACAAGACAGAAGATGGAAACATGGCTTAAGGATGGTTGGAACTAAGTTTACCTATTTGTTATTTATGTGATCTTGACTGAGTCACTTAACATTTCTACACATCGATATAAATTTTAAAATTTAATCAAGACCTCTTAGGGGAACATTAATGGAAGCTCCTAGCAAAATGTCTGATTTGCTTAATAAATTACCCATCCTCTGACCATCTTCCTGGCTACAAAGGCTGAAAATGAATACAGGGGCTTCTGAAAACAAGTTGGATAGAATATAAAAACAGTAAGATGTGAAGGTAACGAGGTAACCTCATGCTTATCCTCAGGAGGACAATAAATATGCTCTCGCATGCATATACTAAGATCAGTTCTTATCACAAATGAAAGACTTGAATGTTCATTGGAAACTTCTGCAATCATGTTAAATGCAGATGCTGCTTACTCCATCACGGTTTGGGTGGGACCTGAGGCTCTGCATCTCTTACAAACTGATGTGATGAGAGGTTGCTGCTTACAGGCTCCACTTGGACTGAGGACTGATCAAAGTAAATATGTGACCTGCTACTGAAATTATAGTGATGAACCTTCAGATCGATAGCGATACAACTTTTTTCACGGGACTTATCAGAGGTGATGTCAGCTGAATCCCAAGTATTCATCTTGTTCCAAGGATGTGTTTGAGTTTCTGCTCATCTGTGCTGTTGACACATCTGATATCTTGGAGGTTGATCTAGACTTACCTTTGATCTTTCTTGTTGGTAAGACTCAATCTTAAAGAGGAATGGGAAGAGCATTGAAGCATGAGCAGTTATATAATTTCCTAGGGAAAAGGTGTCTGGGTCTGTGAACTGTGAGACCACCCAGTACAGATGTTTGAGAGGGAACTCATTCGCCGAAAAGATTAGATAAATTCTCATGTTCATTTAGCCTGGTGATGAGACTTTCAGTCAAACATTAATTCTAGCTGAGAGTGACAATCTGAGATCTCTGTGATTCCTTTCTTAACACATTACTAAGCTGAGAACTCAGAATTTCCTAAGAGTTTAAAACAGAGACTCTTCCTATATTCTTAGCCACTTGTTTGTTTTTTTTGCTGCAACTATCATAATTATTCCTATACACACTCATCAAGAAGTATATGTGTTTTATTTCAGAATTGACAGTATTTTTTTTGGGGGGGGTCTGTTTTTGATCACAGTAATTTGTGCAATAATTTTTTCCTCTGATGTTTGCAAATTTTCACCTTCAAAGTCACTAAGCATTGCAAATGGTAGGGAATTGTCATTGACCACAAATAGTCTTTCTTATTCCTCAGTTTTCACACAGCTGTAATGTTACTAGAAAAGAATGCCTATTTACGGGAAATAGGTTTTCTTTCCTCCTGCTGAATCTTAAAGGCTTATTTTCAAGTATTTCCAGAGCTGCCACCTGTTAAATTATAGTGATCTTATGCTTTGTAGATATTTTTATCATGAAAGAAGATTAGCTAGAAAAACACAGAACATTAGATGTTGGAAATTGTCACAGACTTTTTGAATCTTGTTTCAATTGAGGCTTTGGACCTTCCTGTTCTGGCCAGCCTTCAGGAGGGCCTGTGAGCACAAGGGAATGGCATGTATTTATACTTGTGTAAATAAGATCTTGTGTGCTTTCCACTGAGAACATGTGGGCAGCCCTTTTATGGTCAACAAGGGGTTTCCCTGTGGCCTTTAGGAAGGGAATGGGGCAAGGTGCTCAAGCACATTTTTTACACCATCCATGAGAATGGTTCACGGCTGCTTCCCCTTTATAACAGCTCAAAGGTGATTTTGTTATACTTGTCTTTCTTTATTCACTGATAGAACGTCCGAGAACTTTATGATGAGCTTGTTGTAAAAGGTTAAAGGTCTTTTTTTTTTTTAAAACTCTGTTCCCACTCAATTTCTAGTTTTGTTAATAGCTTTTGCTTGCAGGAGAGACAATGTCCCCTTATTGTTTTGATCATGTCTGGCTATTTTCAGCCCTGTTAGCTTTTCTTGAAGGAATGCATGGTATTGTATTTTATCACTTAAGTAATTTCAGGATTTGTCTTTGGTGAAGAATCACATGCATTCATATAACCAAAGAAATTATTAACCAGTCTGAAAGTTGAAAGAAGGAAATGATCTTGAGCAA
>NW_004567119.1:14182422-14184121 GCF_000260355.1 Condylura cristata | reverse complement strand
TCAGTGTCTGGTTACTACAAGGCAGGTCATTTCTCTTATCTGCTTCTGCACTCGGTCTACTAGATAGCACATTAGTGAAGTTCAGGAAACTTGGCTGTACACTTGGAGAAGAATCACTAACATTTCATAGACCCTGAAAGGACCCTGAAGACACGTACCCAGATGCTTCCAGAGCACAGTCAGGATCCCTGTGCTAGGCCCTTGGGTCTTCACCAGGACAGACGCTGGTACCAGCCTCAGTGGGTCTGGGCTTATTCTCAGGCTACTAAGCCCTTTCCTTCTGCACTCTTAGCTTTCTCACTACATGGAGCCTTCTAAAAGGCCGGGGCTTCTTGGTTTCAATTCTTACTCATTGGTTTATTTTCTAGTTTATATTACTCAGCATTTATTTTGTTGATAAACCAGCTGTTCATAATGTTGGATATATATTTTTGAATCCTATATTTAGGTTATTCACCTTGCTAGTACAGATACAATTCCAAATTTTTAAGAAAAGAGTGGTTTATATCTCTTTGGACTGAATTCTGTACTTGTTAACTTCTTAAGGATGCTTGGTAATATATACTAAAGTACTTGAGAATTAAAATCTGTCTCCAGGTTTGAAAATAATTGATTTGAGATTTGCAAACTGAGTGGTACAATTACTTAAATGTGTCTTTTTAGTTCATCACATTGTTTAGCATTATAAAAGCTTTCATATATGAGGAACCCATCAGAATAATTAATTGTTTCAGATAGTGTGAGAAAGTGAGAAAATCAGGTGTCTTTTTCCATTGCATGTGATTGAAATTAAAGAACAACATTTCTAAAAAGTAAGTGTGTAGAGCAACTGCTGTTGTTTACCTGTTTCCACGGATAACTTATCAATGAGCCACTAACAAACAGCTTATTATGCTGTAAACTCTACTGAGTTTGGTTCCATCTTTATTCTTCTTTGAATTGTCATTAAACTTGCACTAGGGTTAACAGTTTGTGTCTTATGGATAACATCTAAAAAGTAATGTTTGTAGAGGAAGGATCAGATTTAGGAATCAAAATGATTATAATAATAATTGCTTAGAATTAATATTTCTAGGAGCATGTGTTTATTTGATTTTCTCCTGAACTGCATTGATTCTACAACATATTTTTTGAAAGTAAATAAAATAATTTTTTTATTTGAATAAATCTAAATATACAGTGATAAAACATTTTCTTTGTATGTGGTTTTTGTATGTTTTTGTATGTTTCCTTCCTAATACAGTTCTGAAGTGAATCACTCATTGCTATTTGAATGAAAAAGGTGTATTTTTTTTTTTTGAAGATTTGTTTATGCATATAGAACTGGGGTCAGGCCAGAGGTACAGAGGCAGTGAGAGGACTCACCAGAGAAAGAGTGGGGAGCAGAACAGGCCGTAATTGTTTTGATCATGTCTGGCTATTTTCAGCCCTGTTAGCTTTTCTTGAAGGAATGCATGGTATTGTATTTTATCACTTAAGTAATTTCAGGATTTGTCTTTGGTGAAGAATCACATGCATTCATATAACCAAAGAAATTATTAACCAGTCTGAAAGTTGAAAGAAGGAAATGATCTTGAGCAAACATCTATCTGGTATTTTCTTTGGATTTGCTTTTACTTTTTAATGGCAAGTAATCTTAACATTGATCTTTATAATATTATTTAAAATCAAATGCATTCTATAAACAATCGATGTAGTG
>NW_004567119.1:14178129-14182322 GCF_000260355.1 Condylura cristata | reverse complement strand
AGAGTGGGGAGCAGAACAGGCCGTCTGATGAGTACACTGCTGAGGGGAGCAGCGGACGGGTCAGAGAGGTCTGCGGCGCCATGTGGATCACCTTCGGGGTGGGGATGGAATACATGCTGAAGAACTCAAGCTTCTTAGTGCTGTGCTTTAACCCACTGCATCACCAGGAAGGGCCAAAAAAGGTGTATTTTATGTAGAAGAATTGTATAGACTCATCTCTTCAAATGAGTCTGATTTTATTTTTTAGTTTTATGAGAGAAAAACCAGTATAAGAACTTGCTGATTATAGGATTTCCTTTCACATAGGGTTGAACGTACTTGTTATTTCTTGTTTCTACATCTGACTCATTGAGTTATTTTTCTAGTGAATTCACATTGTTCATGATGTCAGTGTTACAAGTTTACACACATGTTGTTGTATAATATAATTTTAAGATAGTATTTGGGACCAGAAAAAAAGCATAACTTTAAAATGGTGGTGTAATTTTAACTAAGGTAGTGTTTGGAATAGAGTATGAGCTTGGATAATTTTGAGCTTAAAGAAAAATGGTGTATAAATTGGATATCACAGGATATTTAATTGATCAGTTATATATAGACCTTGCTTTACTCATTCACAGGTATAATAATAAGCCTTATCTGATTTTGGTAAGTTCTTGGGCAGTATTATATCACAAATCCCATATCCTTAGAGTACATATTTTGCTTTAATTTTGACATGATACAGGAAATCTCATATTTGATAGTGATGCAGATGCAGTGGACAACCTTTTGCTTTGGCATGCCATATTATTATAGTTTACGATTACTTTGAACTTGGTTCTTATATACAGTAAACGCCTTGCTTGAGGCATATGTATACACACACATACACACACACGTGTGTGTGTTTGTGTGTGTATCTATATATATACACAAACACACAAAAATATATGAACATAATGGATAAATGTATATATGTATATATATACATACACACACATATATACGTTTTTCTACTATTTTGTTAATTTGGTGTAATTCTTTTAAGCTTGCCGACTTGATAAGTAAACATAATACATTAATTTTTTTTAATTAGAAAATGTAGGGTATTAAATATGTTCCTAAAACATTTATCAATAATTTTTAGTTCTGTATTTTTGCTGTTTTTGTCACTCAGACCCACATGTCCGGTGCCTGCTGTTTGTAACTGCTTGATAGTCCCTTAGCACCTCCAATTTGACATGTTCAAACTAATCTTGTTTCTTAACTTTCAAACTCTGTTCTCATCAATTCATTATATAGACCTGAGTTAGTCCTTCAACATTGCATAACTAAAATACCATAAACTGAGTAACTGTAACACATTTATTTCTCTGGTCTGGGGGCTGGAACCCTGAGGGTGAAGGGTACTTGCCAGACTCTGGGCCACATACTGCTGCCTTTCACACTGTCCCTGCATGACAGAAGTGGATGCCATTGATCCATTACAAGGACTGTCCCCTCACAGTCTAGTAACCTCCTAAGTCCCCCATCTCTTCGGACCGCCACATTGGGGGTGAGTTTTAAATATATTGTTTCTTTGGGGGGGGACATTCAGGGCTAACCGAGGAGTATTAATTCTTTTTAGACTTAAGGGACACCAGGGGACCCATGAGCTACACTTTGAGAGCCTCTCATTTAGAATTAGGGCTTGAAAGAGAGGTCAACTCAGAGAGAAAAATGCACCCCGGGACTTGAGTGATTCGGGCAGTAGAGCAAATAATGGCTCAAACTTTCTTCTGTTCTCTTCTTGCTTTTCTTCACCAAACCTAACCAGAGACTGGGGGCACAGGACATGGACCTGCTGCCATGAGAAGCGAGTGTCCTGCAGGTACGGAATAAAGCAGGAAGCTGCAGAAATGCACGCGGACTATAACCCTAACGACCCTCCCATCCCCTTCCCCTTCTGTTTACTCTTCCACAGGATAAAATTCAGAACAAAAAGGGGAGTGTGGCATTGTCAGGCAAGAAAAAGTGGAAGCTATTTTTTTAAGCACACCGCTTATTCAGCTAATTAAGAGTATTAATTCCTTCTATTCCCATTAATAAGAGTTGGTGTGGGGTGGTGGTTTCATTGTTTCGGGGAAGAGAGCCCTGAGCTGTGGTTCCCTCTTCCCACAGTTTTGACTTATTCTTGAGATGTGCTCAAAGTTTGAAGTTAAAATACTCTACACTGGCAATCTCAGTACAGATACCTTGTGAAACCTGTGGAGATGCCCGCCACAGGTGACTTAATTAGCAGAGACACCAGACTGGGACAGGAAGTTATACCGAACAGATAAACAGATAAAACTTTGAGTTTTCTGACCTGTGCCAGTAATTTATATTTTAATGTTAATTTCCAATGAGTTAATATTTATGTGTTTCACATAATAGCGAAAGGAAAGATACTGACTTGTTATTATACCTTGTTGATCATATTCTCATGCTGGCGATTTTGTGTATTTTAACACTTTGTGAAAGAGGTACTGACATTTTCATCCTTTTGAGAGCAAAGGCCTGTTTTTTTAATTGTGTTTTCCTGTTTGAAATGAGATGTAGTATATAGGCAATTCTCACTAGTCATTGTGGTGGTTGCAGGGCAAATAATGAGCAAATGCTGACTTGAGCCTTTGCTCCTAGGTGAGATACTAGGAGCAGGCCCCTGTGAGCCATGGTCACAAAATTCTATCACCAGTATGTACATTACCTATTTTTATGTGTATTTCTGTCTAAAGACACCTTATTATGTAGTCATATGTTGATTCATGAACACTGAATGAATCAGCAGCATGGTAACCTATGTCTGACAAAGCCTATCTAATGCCTGTGTATTCTCTGAGGCTCATCACAGCCCCCTTGTGCTTTTCTAAACAGGAAAATCACCACCAAAAAGCACACACATGCAAAACATGCCACTAAGTATTCTGCCTAAAGGACACACGTAGGCATCAGAGCTGAAATGAGGATGAAGTGTCACTTTGTGATGCTCGCATGTCTGGCCTGTGTCGCTGGGGTGCGGGGGCGGGGGGTGTGGAGCAGAGTTTTACTGCTCTTTGTGCACATGCATGTTGCTGAGAATCAGGGCTCCTGTACCCAGAGCACATGAATGCTCAGGGTTCAAATGACCAAATCTCCCTGGTGAATGGCCCCCTTGCTTCTGAATGAGGTTGGCGACTCCTTCTCTTGCGTTTTGGTTCTCTGTCCATAGCCTCTTAGCTCTGGCTCTGTGATTCCTAGATGAATATCATGCCTTATTCTTCCTCCCACTGTTCCTGCTGATGGGCTCAGTCACGATTCCATGGACTGTCACAAAAGTGCTGCATATTTTGGGGTTACAAATAAATTTTAATCAGTAGGCAGAGTAACAAATACGGAACTCACAAAGTGAGAAGTAGGTTTCAATATTTTATCAAATACATGAGCCATTTTATGTGAGGGTAGCCAGCCTATACCTTGTGTGCTTGCTGTGGCCAGAACCTCAGTCACTCTCATTTATGTCTTTAAACAAACCTGGGTTAGCTGACTCTTGTACAGGTGAAGCAACTTGAATACAGGGAGGTTTTGGAAGTTGCCCATGGTCTCTGGTAACTGGGAATGAGGTAGCTTAGCCTGGATTCTCAAAAGCTCTGTCTCACTCCCCCAGATGATGATGATGATTAAATATTTACACTCATTCCACACTTTTCCTTCACTCCCTAAGCACACATATAGTGTGCCCACTCTGGGTTTACTTCCTTTAACCTGAAAGTAAATATTATGCCTGCCTGGATATATAAATCTAAACCTAAGTGCATTCATTTATAATTTTTTTAAATGTTGTCTGTAGAAATATAAACTATAGGAACTGTGAAGACAAATTTAACACAGATTCTTAATTAAAAACAAACTCTTTGGTTAACATTACACTAGTAAGAAAATATCCCCCCATTTTTTATCTTTATATTTTCTAAAACTTAAATGAGATCATGTTTGCACTAGTTTTTAAACCAAATTTTGTGTCATAACAACCTGTTGCAGTGTTTTTTAAATGTTGCTGTGATATACTTTTGGTAGATTGTATGGAACAATTTTCAAGAGAAAGAAGATTCTAAAGTAAAAGAAAAAATTAAAGTACACTATACTGCCCAAGGTTTTCTGTTCAACAGATATAGTTTAAAACCAAAAAACAAAACTCCTGTAAGTATCATTCT
>NW_004567119.1:14130115-14177959 GCF_000260355.1 Condylura cristata | reverse complement strand
TGGGGACTAAGGGCCAGTGTCTTTATTTCTTTTACAACCAGTTTGCTTGTGTCGTCCTCTGTCGTGGCTTTAGCTTTCCCAGGTAGTGAACAGTTAAGGTATAAAGCGCTTCCTGATTACTTTAGGCTATTTTTTTTTTTTTTGTGGCTAGCAATGGAAAACAATCATTACTGATTTCTCCCTTTCCCATAACCAGCCAGCCTGTGTGATTGTCAGATGTCCTGGAGCGTATGAACTAACCAGAAAGGTTAACGTGACCTTGGACAATTTAAGCCTCATGGATCTTTGCCTATAAACTAAATGATCTAATCATTAGAAATATAACACCCTGTCCTGTGGCTGAGAGTGTTGTTCTTAACAATCTTTTCATTGTTACTATGTAGTTATCTTTTCAGAAGCTCTGCATTAATCTTGGGTAGGTAATCAAAAAATATTTCAATAACAGGAAATATTTTCCCTTTTACCATAATATATACACATCCATGTGTATTGGGGAGCTGAGTCATACTTTGGTTTCAAGTTCTAAAGGGAGAACTCTGAGCTGTTCCATCCCTTGTTTTCACCATTCTTGTCAGTGTTGTCTATTTCAAAATCTTTGCTGCTTCCCAAAACTGCTGCTGTCATACATAGCAGGAAAGAAAGGTAAAATGCTGTTATGGGAATTACTGGTAGGGAAACTAGATTTATTTTTACTTATTTATACGTACAAGAATTGGGGTATAGGACAGAAGTGCGAGGGGTGAGAGGATTCACCAGAGACAGTGGGGAGCAGAACAGGCAGATTGACTGATATACTGCTGAGGGGAGCAGCGGGCGGGCCTGGAGAAGTCTGCACACCACTTGGGTCAGCTTCCTGCCTGGGGATTGAACTCAGGGCTCAGTGGCTGTACTATGATAGCACTGAAGCTTAACCCCTTCACCACCAGTGAGGTCCAAGTCTCTGCCTTATAATGGGACTTCATTTTTGTTTATAATTCTGTGACTGTAGTAAAGCTTTATTTAAATCACGTGCCCTTTATGATACTGTAAGCAACATACTGTACATTGCCTTTCCCCCCATTGTACTGGTAGGAATTCCCATCCTTAAATGATGATCCCATGTCTTGTCATTTTCCATTTGCCTCATGAATCCGAAGTCCTGGTGCTTCAGAAATCTTTTCATTTCACCTTCAATATGATTTCTTTTTCTTTTCTTTTCTTTTTTCTTTTTTTTTTCTTTTGCCAGATTTTGTACCTGCTTTTCCCATGGCCTGAAATTGTTATTATTTGTCTACTTTGAAAAGTCCTAAAGTAATAAGGTGAGCCATATCGAATTTCCTTAGTGAAATCAAAAGTGAATCTTTTGGAAAAGTTTTTTCTTACGTTACAATTTTAAGAGCTATTTAGATACAGAATATGCAAGTGATGCGCCCTTCCATAGCTCAGCTGGTAGAGCGGAGGACTGTAGACCGGACTTGTGTGCAGAATATGCAAGTGGCCATTTTTCTCACAAAGGCTTACAGGTGAAGTAAAAATTAAAGTTTACTTTTGAGAGGTTAGAGAGGTGAGGCAAGTTTAATGAAAAATTCATACAGTAAGTAGTTGAGTTCACTTAGTTTAAATTCAGAATCAGTTAGCACCCCATTTGGTGTTATGGCGCGGATCACTGTGTGTGAACCCAGGGTTTTTTTTTTTTTTTCCTTTTCTACTTGTGTGGCCTCTGAGCAGGCTGAATGCTCCTCAGGACACTGCTAGCGCTGGCCTGTCAACACAGGCTGTGAAGGGCCATTTGGAAGTGGGAGGGGCGACTCATGTGGAGTCAAGCACTTAGAAATGTTATCAACTGCTAATATCCATAAGTCATTGAAAGATAAATAACCAGGGAATATTTTCCATTCTGCTCTGCATAAAGATTGAGCACTAGCTCCCTGTCTCCCTCTCTTCCTCTCTCCTTAGCTCGCTTGAATTAACCCTTATTGAACAGGAAATTATACACGAGGAGGTAGGGGAGCAAAGAGTCTGTCTCTGGATAATCCTGTTGTATTGTGATTTTGCTGGAAGGTGAGCAGCAGTTTTGAAACTTAGTGCTTCACCTCTCCTCCCCTCACCCGACACATTGGCGATAGCTCTACATTTTATTGACTATTTTTATATAAAATTTGATTTTGTGAATCATGAAAATTTTTACAATATAAGCTATTTACTCTTTTCTCTTAATTCCTTTTTTCTCCCTTATACTATCCTTTCCCATGTTATCTAACTTAAATACCTCTGGGCAATGAATTTATTTTTTTATAATTTCTGAGTTTTGGACAGATGATGATAAAGTTGAAAGTTCACAGATATTTACATATCAAAATAGCACATTGTTTATTTACATAATTTTTAAAATTTTTTCAGTCTTTTCCCAAAGGGTGACTGACTGATTTGTACATTGTATCTTCTTGCTGATTGTCATTTTGCACTTTTATTTTTTTTTAACTAAGTGTTTCCAAGAGGTTGAGGGTCTCTAATGCTCATCTTTTTGCAACACTGTCACCGTGACCTCTTGTATCCAGCTGTTTTACTTCGCCACCTCTCATGGATTAATTTATTGCAATTGTTTCTACTCATTCTCTCTGAAAGGGCTCTTAAACAGTCTTTCAGCTTTTTGTATTATTGCCTGCTATGTTTTCTTTTGCTATTTTGTTTGATTTCCTTGCACATTTAATCATGTATTGTTGGCATGACAGTTCTCTTGAGGATCACTAGAGAGATAAATACTTGTCCTACAATAATTATAAACTTTATTCTTATGACAAACAAGATGAATAAAAGTTTTGTAATGTTTTCAGAAAGTGCTTTGTGGCTAAAGTCTATTCTTCAAGAACTGTGTACTACAAAGAGTTTTAATGTCACCATAAAAGGATATTTCTCATATTCTCTTAAAGCATTGCAATATCAGAGCACAGGAGAAAACTCTCTCACTCCTCAGGCTTCTTCTGAGGCTGGATGAATGAACAAATTAACATCAGAAGACTAGTAGGAGAAAAGGCCTGAGTTTCATAACACACATATGGAGAATTCACAGAGCTGTAAGTTCCAAAGTTAAGCGGGTCAGCCAGGAGTATGATACTATGTTACTGGATCTGAGCCAACAGGGAGAGAGGAGGGGGTTTTACATGACAAGGAGGGGTGTCTTCCTCTTCCTCTAGAGTAAAAAGATGAGTTTCTCAGCTAGAGGGATATGTCCACTGTTAAGTTTAGACATGAAGATCCCTTCCCCACCCCTAAAATACATTTCTCCAGGTCACTGGAAGGACCAGTAGAATGAGCAGTGATCACTGCTTCCGTTAGGGGTAGGGCAAAAGCTGAGGGGAAAAACCAGAGCTTTCCCTTATTCTCCAGGGTCTTCACTGCTTTCAACTCAAAATAATCTGCATTCCTTAAGTAGCAGTGACATTTTCTCCCAAGGTCCACAGGACCTTGCTAGACATTAGTTCTATATACTAAGTCGAATGGGAAAGACTATTCTGGGCATGTTAGGGGGGAAAAATATATATATATGTGTGTGTGTGTGTGTGTGTGTGTGTGTGTATGAACTCTTTTGGGAGACCAACTTTACAGCAAAAAGAAACAGAACTGAAGGATTGAATATGGAAGCTATATAAAGTGATGATTGGTAGAACAGGGAGCACAGTGAAATATCTCTGTGGTTTATGAATTGGTCTATTCCCTTCATTGGCCATTTGGGCTTCAGTGATCAGGTAGACAGAGAGGAGAGGTATATTAGAGGTATATTAGGAGAGGTACATTAGGTGATCTGCCATCTTATAACCAAAATGGAAACTATAAGTGAAACGTGAATTTATAAGGATATAAAGATAGCTAATAATGCATTATTAGTGCTATGGAAAATAATGTTCTGTAAACTGGATGTGAAATTCAATTATGAAATTAAATTTTTTTTCCTTGTACCTGAGTATATATAAACACCAGAGAAAGGAAATTGTTTCCTTATTTGGAATACTTTAAAGATATAACTAGTGGGTCCAACATTCTAGAAATATTCACAGCTTTCCATTCATCTAACAAACTGAAATATTTAAGGAGCTTGAGATATTTTTTCCCTTCAATATCCCATCTCTGTGGTTTTGTTCTTTAAGTTGCTAACTCTTGAAATATAACTACTGCAAAGTGTTTACAAGGAAAGTTCTACAAATTTGTAATGGCTTTAAGCCCCAGCTTAACTGCCGTTTTCAACACAAAACCTTTTATGATTTCGCCATGTAGAAATAATCTCTTTCTGCTGTGTTTCCATGGTTCTTTTTCTGTATCTCTCATAGAATAATTGCTGTGTTTCAATCTTTAACCCTTAAGGATTTGTAGTCCTTAGCCCTTAAAAATAAGCTTCAATTTTCTACTTTTTTAGCCTAATGCTAGAAATCTATTATGTGTGCAATAATATAGAATGAATGAATGAATAAGTTGACTGTTATTTCTGACATACTTTTTATAGCAATGCTGTAGAACCCTTCAAAGTGCTTGGTTGAGACTCACTGTAATAAAGAACACATTAATAAGAAAAAAATGTAGTTGTGTACATATAAACAACTCAAAGATTGGCATAGATGAGTAAATGGAATTTATGCACCATCCTAAGCTGAGGACGGGGTGAGGGATTCAGGGAGACTTGGGAATTCACAGAGCTAGGAGAGGAGTAAATGTGTCATAATTAGATACTTGTCCTGCTACAAAGATAGGTCATTCAAATAAAAAGTTTTCTTTGGTAGTGAGTCTTTCCAAGGCAGAGTACCTATCTAGATTCTTCTAGGTAATTAAAGGAGAGATGAAAGGTGGATATTTTGAATCTGTTGGATCTTCATTGCCTTCAACTCTAAACAATTCACATGTCAAAGTGGCACCTTTTGTGAAGAATTGTCCTTACCCTTTCAATACAATATTTTTATTTACAAGATTTATTTATTTATGCATAGAAGAATTGGGGTACAACCAGATGTGCAGGGGGTGAGAGGATTCACTAGAGACAGAATTGGGGTACAACCAGATGTGCAGGGGGTGAGAGGATTCACTAGAGACAGATCTACTGAAACACACTGCTGAGGGGAGCAGTGGGTGAGACAGGAGAGGTCTGCTGTACCCTGTGGGTCACCTCCCTGGCCTGGGGTCGAACTCATGCTTCAGTGGCTGTAGACAGCTTCATAGTGCTGTGCTTTAAAACCCCTTGTGCCACCAGGGAGGCCCTGCAGTAAAATATTATTAACATCAATTTATTATTTGCAATATAAAAGTCTGGCTTTAGAGCCAATTTCTTCCTTATATATAATGTACCTAGGTCACATTATCTAATCTCTTGCCATCAAATCCTGTATTTGTGTAGATGGTATCTTTCTAAGGCTCTCTAGTTCTGCTGCTTCTCTAATTCTAAATGTGTATTTAATATATATTTATCTATCTACAGATAACTCCTAGGTATGTTCATTTTATCATGACCAACTAAACTTCGTTTTTCCCGTACAAATAACACTTCTTTCATCCACTTCATTCTTAATTAAAAATTATCACTGTTGGGCCATGCCTGGGGGCGCAGCGGGTTAAAGCACAGCACTAAGAAGCTTAAGCCACGTCCGCGTTAGTTCGATTCCCACCTGCCCCGGAGGTGATCCACATGGCTTGGCAGACCTCTCCTGACCCGCCCGCTGCTCCCTCCCCTCAGCAACTTTGTAGATCTGCCTGTTCTGCTCCCCTCCCTGTCGCTGGTGAATCCTCTCACCCTCCACATCTCTGGCCTGTACCCCAGCTCTATATGAATAAATAAATAAATCTTTAAAAAAAATTATCACTGTCACTAACATTTGTACAGAGTTGCTAATGAAAAGTGTGAAGGCATCTTGCTTCCACCCCCCCCCCTCGGTGCATATCCAGTTCATTAGCAAACTGGCTTTCTTCATATCTGACACTGCCACCACTCACTTCCCCAAGCTGCTTCGTAAATCCTTCTTCCGTTCATGCCCTCTGCTCTCCAGCTGCACCTTAGTAAGCTTCCCACCTTTGTTTTTTCAACTAAATTAGAGTAAACTCCAAACATCTTTGCCTGTGTGTCTGACTTGGTTTATACCAGGCCTCCTCTTTGACCCACACATTCTCTCCAGCACACCAAGCCTGATCCTGTTTTAGCAATCGCTTTGGTCTGAAACCTTTCCCCCTCGATCCTGCTTTCTGGAATCACGTAGATTGCACCACACATCTCCTCCTCCAGGAATCCCCCTGCAGGCCCTCCTGTACCCCACACTGCACAACTGCCTGCCACACCTGCATTTCACTTGCGGTGCATCGTCCTCCCCAGGTGAGCCTCCCTTTGCTGCCCAGTCGGATGAAGTACAGGGGGTTGGTTCTCTTCCCCCATCAGCTCTCAAACCGTGACTGGGAGGATGTGGCATATAAATACTCCAGCTCTTCAGGACACTCAAAATCAAGTGTGTTTCTCTGGGTGCCAGAGTTTACCTGGCGGCTGTAACTGGAGTTGCCAACAGTGGTGGTGTCCTGGGAAGGATATTCACACGTCCTTGGTTTTCATGTCTTTGTGCTCCCATCCCCACCTGCTGCTATTCTTCCACCTTCTGAATAAACATTTTTGCACTTAAATTCTAACCTGAAGGTCCACTTTTGGGGAAATCAAGACCGAGACACCTTCTGTGACCACCTCATCTATCACAATCTTTGTTGCGGTCTGATATTTTTCTTTAGCTAAACTTTATTTACAAGTTTTCTTCCCCTGAATTAAGAAAAACTAGGAAAGAAGGGTATTTTTCTCATGTTAAGTGCGCCTGGCAACTAAAAGAACACCATCTATATCACAGGTGCTCAGTGAACTATTGAGGGAGAAGTTGGTGAAGGCTTACTACAGAAAAAAGGGTTAGTTTCAAATAAAGCATTTTGTGTAGATTATAATAGTTTAGCTGCTTATGAGTAGACGCTTGACTGCATATTAAAGATGTTTTGAATCATTCTGTGGACCATCTTCGCAGAATGAAAAAATTAACTATTGGTCAACACTTTGAGTGGGTCTTCTGTGCATTTTATAATAGGTTAGACTGGTTGATTGAGTAGCCTAATAAGAAGATTCTTGAAAAAATAATATTTCAATTGCTATAGCTAGGCATGACTCAGGGTGTCCAACCACACTCCTTTTCTTTCATGCCTCCTCTCCCATAGAGTCTCCCCAACTGTCTCTCTGCCCCGGGCCCCAACACCCATATTTGCTGCTTTTCTGTCTTGTTCCTTTCTCCAGACCAGAAACTGCAGAATGCAAGCGTTGATTTTTCCCTCAGTCTCTTTACTCCCTTATTCTTGCATGTATTAATAAATGAGGAATGTATATTTGCTGATTATTTTGATGTCATGGTTTCAAGGTGATGTGGTAGAAGTGTTTGACATAGCAGCAGCATCTTTATAAAGTAGGTAAATATGTAAAACTAAATGCACTTAAACACACACATCTACAATTTGAAATGTATCTTTTTTTCTCATTAATGGAATTTGCTTAGATTTCAAACAAATAAAGACTTTATTTAATGCTGGGATAGAAATGTCTTGAGGTATAGATCTACTTGGAAAACTAGTAGAAACAGAAAAAGATAATTTGCAGCTTGTGCAGAATTATTTTTTCATATTTTGAAAGTATGGAAACTACACATTTAAGCCAAATGTACTGTTGAATATTACTCATTTAAATCAGATGAGTTAAAGTTGGATTAACTTAATTTGTTAATGTTTTTGCAATGCATCATTCTTTTTTTACATTTTTTTCATATCGATTGTAATCCCCATGGATCTCCCACCCCCAATTCACCTATGTGCCATGACCGCTACATTTTTGATCCTGTTCCCCTTTCCACCACCATAGAATGTCTCTAGTTTATAATTGTTTATTGATTTTAGTCTTTCCTTTATTATAATTATTTTTTTTCCTGATTCCTGCTATGAGTGAAACCAAAAAATATGGAATGCTTCACGAATTTCTGTGTCATCCTTGCACAGGGGCCATGCTAATCTTCTCTGTATTGCTCCAATTTTAGTATGTGTGCTGCTGAAGTAAGCACGCAATATATATATTTTAAGTGCTTACTATAATCTTTATATACAATTTAAAAAAATAAATAGGTATGTGAGCGATTAGAGTCAAGGTTTAAGTAGAATTTTTTACCTTACATTTAAATTTTAGCATGATTGGTATACAAGGATGCTAGCACTAAGGTAACAAATGAGTTGGTTAAAAAAATAGTATGGAATATTACTGAGCAGTAAAAAGTGTTGTAGCCTTTTGTTGACAACATGGATAACACTAGAGATTATACTAAGTGAAATGAGTTAGAAGGAGAAGGACGATACTGGCTGATTTCACTTATATGTGGAATGTAAAGAAACAAAACAGAAACAGACAAAATTAAGGCCAAAGAAGCCCTAGTAATCTGACTACAGAATTGAGGCTACTGAGGGAGAGTGTAGGGGGTGGAGCACAAAGAAGGAATAAGGCCCACTGGTCTGTGGTGGAGGATTATGGTGGTTTGGTGGTGGGCATGCTGTTAACATATATACGAAAAGACGTGAACCTATACCCCTATCAAGTTGTAAAAATATTACCTTAATAAAAAATACAATGTATAAAAACTACTTTTCAAATGATATTTCCTGGGTGCTCTACTGGTGTATCTGACCAGAGAATTTTATGGTTTCCTTCTGCATGGATAATTGTTCTATTGTGTAGTACCATAAGGCTTTTTACTCCTTGGGTATTACAGGAGCTTAGAGAAGGCCATGAGAACAGGCGTCCTTGCAAGTGCCCGTTGCATACGTCTCGCCCTCGGTAAATGTCATGAGTTTTTAATTGTATGTTGGTGTATGTAAGGTTATCAGCTAATTGTTTAAAGTACCTTTTGGGGGAAGGGACAATATTCTTAGATCTTTTGATTCAATATGAAATGAAATGAAAATGATAGTTTTTAGAAGGTGAATTAAAATGATGGCAATAGCATACTGTCATTAGCTAGAAATGCATTGCAGTACATGACTGAGACTGTATGAAAGCTATTGGAATGCATACTTCATGAGGTTTAATTGTATGGTTGTGCATCTTACCTCCAAAAAGCTGGTCCAGAAAATATATTATTGACTGTAGAGCTATGGATGGCCTGCTACTTTGCTGAAGTATTAGAGGAGGAACTGAGCTGGGAAACATTTTGATATGTAAATGCTAGTTAATGCCCAAAGTCCTGTGAAATCTTTCAGGATCTCTCTTACTCTTTGAAGAAACTGGGGCCACAAAGGAGAATAGCTTTAAAAAAAAAAAAAAGAGAGAGAGAGAGAGACAGAGTGGGGAGCAGAACAGACCCACTGACAAAGTACACTGCTGAGGGGAGCAGCGGGCGAGACAGGAGAGGTCTGCTGCGCCTCGTGGGTAACCTCTGGGGCCTGGGATCGAACTCATGTGGAAGTGGCTTTAGCTTCTTAGTGCTGTGCTTTAACCTGCTGCGCCACCAGGGAGGGCCTCCTTAAGTTTTTAACTTATAGCCTAGTAAAATTCTCCTATTCTTTCAAATCTAGACTTTCTCTATTGAAACCTTGATCTCAAAGCCAAAGAATACACATATAGATATATGTTTTTTAGCTATAGTTATTCCTGCTGCAGTTATCGTCCTAACGTATAAAATAAGAATAGATAGTCATAGGAAATATCACTTTTTATATGCTTGGTCTGTTAACTATTAGTTATTTTTGACCTTCTCCTCTGTCTTATGTCTGCACTATTTAGATGTTATTCAGAATGATTATATATGTATTGTGGTAAAGGGATATTTTGGAGGGAAATGGATTCACTTCTCATCTCTACCATGTTCTAGCTGTTATGGGCTGAATTGAATGTTGTGTCCTCCCCAATTCATATCTTGATGTCCTAATCAATGTGATAGTATTAGGAGATAGAATAATGTAGGTGGTGATGTAAATGTTGCAGCCACTCTGATAGTTTATTATAAAACTAAACATGCACTTACAAATTGACCCAGTGATTTTATTCTTGTGCTTTATTGCGGATGAACTACAGCTATGTTCTCACACACACTCAAAAAAACCTGTATATGAATTTCCTATTACACTTTTAATAGCCACAAACTAGGAACAACCAAAAGGTCTTCCAATGAATGAATGATTAACTAACTTTGACACATTCCTTCAATATTGGATCAGCAATAGAAAAAGTATATTGATAAGTATAATAATTTGGATGGATCTTAAAGTCATTCCCCAGCTTTGGAGATGTTTATGTTGTCACACTTGTGAAAATGTTGTTTGTTTGAGACAGGAAATTTCACTTCACTTTAGGAATTTTTTTTTTTAATGTCACCTTTATTGAGATATAACCCACAAGCCATGTGACTCATCCATTTAAAGTGTAAACATGCAGAATATTGTGCAACCATCCACATGAAAATTTTTTAAATATTTTTTACCATTTTGGAAAGAAACTGGTGCCCTGGAGCTATCATCTCTCTCCCCCTTATCCCTTGATTCCTAAGCAAATACTGGTGTATTCTCTCATTCTGGATGTTTTATCTCAGTGGAGTCATGTATGTGGTTTTTGGTGACTTTCTCCTTTCTTTATGCATAATGTTTCCAAGCTCATCCACTTTGTGGTATGTTTCTGTATTTTATTCATTTTCACTGTATAGATATATCACATTGTGCTTTTTTTTGTTTTTGTTTTTGGTTTTGCATAGAAGGATTGGGGTGTAGGCCACAGGTACAGGTGTGTGAGAATTCTCCAGAGACAGAGTAGGGAGCAGAACAAGTTTTACTGAAATATTGTGCTGAGGGGAGCAGTGGGCAAGGCAGGGGAGGTCTTGCGGGTCAAGGCAGGGGTCTGCCTTGCCATGTGGGTCAGTCAGCTCCCAGGCCAGAGATTGAACTCAGGCCATAGCAGTGATAGTGCTGAGACTGAACCCCTTGCCCCAGGGAGGCCCTCACATTGTGTTTTGTCACTCATCTATAGTTGCACATTTGGTTTGCTTCCAGATTTTTATTATTAAAATACTTCTGCCTTATTTGCCTGATGCTACTGGCACTATCTTATCAATCCCAGGTTAGTTTGAGAGAGTAATGAAATGTACCAATACATAGCTTATCGTACCCAGAAATTAACATGAGTTCCTGTGTGGGAACTCAAGTCATTTCAAGGATTGGGGTTTGCCAAGACAGAAGTAGGATATAATCACAGCACTACAAACATTTTGGCAAGTTTTATTACTTTGATAATAGTCTTATGGTAACAATTTTCCAGTATAACCATCTTTCGTACTTTTTATTACATGAAGTGAGGGAAAACACCACACATTTTGTGTTTCTAATTAAAAGTCTTTCTGTCATACTATTTTGCAGTTGGCATCATTTACATAAATATTTTAATATTGATTTGGCATTTTTTGATTGAGGTAAATAATTACATATGCATGAATTAAGAGAATTTAATTATTTAATAAATTTCATTTATTGTATTTCACCAACTATTGGAGGTAATTAGAATTACGTGGTGATAATCCATAGTATACAGGCAGTCTCAATATTTTATTGTTGTGTATTAATATTTTATTATTGCTTTATTTTGTTAAATGGGTATAAGAAAATGAAATCTTTAGGCATTGATATTAATTAAAAGGAGAAAGAAAAGTAAGAAGAAAAAATAAGTCTTCATTTCATCCAACACAAACCTCTAAACCTTTATGTTCCATTCTCTAAGTGCAAATTGCTATTATAAGCTTTAAGCATACTTTGACTTTCTTTTATTTTTACAATAAATTGTTGGTGTAAGATGTTTCTTCTTTTAGAATGAGCATGTCTACCAGGTTTTTTTGGGGGGTGAGGGCATAGAATTAATAGTGGACAACACTGAAAATCTTTGGCATTTACTAAATTCTTTTTAATTGAAAGTTATAGTCTCTGATTAAAATGGCTTGCTATAAAAATGTCTTTCAAGAAATACATATCCCACATTTAAGCAAATATCCATGAGTTTATACTAATATAAATAAATTATTGAATAAACAAATAAATGAAGAGTATTGACAAATTGCTTGTGCAGAAGAAACCCAAATATTTATGTGGATGCTCTGCCCACAGAGAGGTGGAGCAGAACTTTGTACTCCTTAAGTGTGGACTCTGCATCAAAACTTCCTTTTTAGGGATATGTTAGAAAATGGGGTGGGAGGGAGAATAATTTTACAGTGGAGAAACTCGAGGAATAACTACCTCTTCGGCCTGGTAATCTGATCAGCAGCAACAGTGTTATGTCATACAAATGAGGGAAAAGCCTTATCAGATGTGAGGAGAAAGTTTCCTTCTGTGGGTTTGTTTCTACCAGCAATGAACCCAGTCTAATCATGAGAAAGATAGAGGCAAATCCCAGTCATCCCAAAAAACAGCTAACTGGTACTCTTCAAAATTGTCAAGGTAATTAGAAATAAAAAGAAAGCCTGAAAAATTATCCCATTAATGAGAAGTGTAAGCAAATACAATAACTCAAAGTAAATGTGATATCTTGGAGAGGAAAAAAAAAAAGGCTGTAGGGACATTACACTTTATTGGAAACTAATGAAATCTGCTCACGAGTAATAATGTATCGATGTGGGTTCATTCATTATGACAAATATATTGTAGGATTATTAAGATGTTAATTATAAGGGAAACTAGGTTAATGGTATAAGGATACTTTGTACCATCTTCCCAATTTTTCTATAGTCCAAAACTTTTTTTAAGTTAGTTAATTTAATAATTACATGCAATTGAAAGGATAATCCTAGTTGCCAGATTTAGTAGAGGTGTGAGGAAAACCCACTGAATTTTCTTTTCTTACCTCAAACTCCTCACAACAATGCCAGAATAACCAGAAGTCTATGTTTGCAAAGAGGACATTATAAGAGCATTATGATTCAGAAGTCTATTTCCACTTTAATTATATCCCAAACCTTCAAAGATAAATCTTTGTCCAAACTTAAAATTTGTTAAAGTACATCATAAATCTTTAAAGAAAAAAACACCTGTTCCCCTAAGCTACCTTCCAAGAATTCTTAATTACCATACACTGAAAAACCAGGAAGTCAGCTCTGATTACTCATCTGTCTACTCTTAAGATTATAGCTTTACATTCCATCGTATTGCATGTTTTACAAGTGATCGCAAAATATATATATATAGTAAATCTAAGGGAGAAAGTGATTGTTCCTACTTTATATTACACAAAAGAATAGGCCAGACCTCTCTTCCCATGAGCTGTCAGCCTTCTGCAATGTTAAGCCATAAAGTAGAAGTTGAATTTCAATTATTATCTTTTACAATGGGTGTAATTTTAATGAAAGAAAGGTTTAAAACAAGCTTTAAATAAGAAATCAAAGCAACTATATATTTTTAAGTTATTTGTATTGATTGGGTACAATGAACATATAAATTACCTTTAAAAATTTTTTTTTGCTTTATAACTCCTGCAGTATTTTATGTACATATTACAAGTATATTATCTGTATGCACAGTCAAAACGTAAGTGGATATGTATAGATTATAAATCTGTTCTCATTAAGCATACACATATAAACATAAAACAGGCAGAAGAAGGTGTACTTTTCTTCCAATAATCCTAGGTTTTTCTGTATTTTCTTTGGTAACTGACATATTTGTGTATTTGGTATGTGTATTTGAGTTGATATATTTGCAATATAGTAAATATGCTTCAAAACATGACTATATCTCTTTACTCCATTTCGGAGATAACATAAATATATGCTTTGACTTCCTCTTAGGGAGTATGGGGGAGGCTTTTTAAAACAATACAATGAAGCTGAGCTCTTGAAACTTTCCATAGATTTATCTGGATATCTGGGTGAATGGTGTTTCTTTGGAAATGAGTCATAGATTGGGATGCAGATATTCTAGCTGGCTGATGGGAAAGTGAGAATTAGGTATTACTTTTTACTACCAGTTGAACCACTTCAAAGTTTAGGAGATGTTTTACAAAAATTTAGAACATAAATATAGTATTTCCGAATAAGACATTTTGAAATACTAGGATTGAGAATGAACCTTAATTGTCATGCTTACATCTCTGATTATTTGACTAAATTTACTAATCTTCTGAGTCATACTTTCAGTTTACACATCTGCAAATTATTGTATCTTTGAGCAGCAAAATAAACATAAGTGTTTATATGACAAATCTCAACAAAGTGGCACATAGTCAGAATTCAATAATGATACTGAAGTGACTCAGAGATTTGCTGAGGATTAGATAAAATTGTATATAGATATAGATAATATCTAAGTCAATCTCTGGCAAATAGTAGACACTTAAAATAATACCAACATTTTTCCATTAGGTGCTCCCAGATTGCGAGGTATTTATTTGCTAAATTATGATTCATTCATACCTCATGGCAAATACTTGAAACTAGTCTTTATTTCTGATTCTCTATCTATTTAAGACTTGACCAGTTCCGGCATCTCCACTCATTTATATTTTATTTATGTGTCAAGGAGACACAAAATCTAATTCTGTCAGCTCCACAGTGTCCAGAGACTATTGCTGATAGAATGTGGAGATTTAAGCTTGGGTGATTTCCTTCTTTCAAAATTCAGTTTTTCCTAAAGAGATCTTTTTTTAAGAGATGACTGCTAGATAATTTTCTTTTTATCATGGGCATTTATTCAGTAGTTATTTACTGGGCACCTATTGACAACCAAGAATTGATAGCAGTTCTTCAGAGAACAATCCAAGTAGTCTCTTGCTGAGATTACATTCTCATACGGTAAACATTCCTGTGGATATACCATTGTGTTGTGTGGTGAGCGCTAAGAAAAGATAAAGCAAGAATAACAGATGAGAGAGAGAGATGATTTGCTGATTAGCAAGTGTTGTTTTTGTAGCCAGGGGAGGCCTCACCTAGGAGGTAAATTGTTTATTGGAGTTTCTGGTTAGAGTTGCTAATGGTAATTACTATAAGAGGTATGAATGCATATACATGCTAGTGATGTTTTCTCAAATGTTGTTCACATCTCTTCAACGTTGCACCCTCACCCCCATTCTTAATTATCTTAAGATTTGGGGAAAGTTTTTGAAACTGTATTAGTCTAACAACTGAAACACTGTAGAAATGATCTGAGTTCCTACTTATCTTTGAGGAACTAGTTACATTCTTTATCCAAAAAAATCATCATTGAGTACCAAATTTTTGCTTTACAGATAGGGAGATCAAACAAGTTCCTAGGTACCCAAAGAAGGAAAAGCTGTTGTAGAGTAATGTAGCCTTCATTTCAAACTCGTTCATGTTACCCTCCCCCAACTCCACATGGTCACACACACACACACACTGTACTTCTCCTAGGTTGACTGGGAGATTCTTGTTTGTGTATCATGCAACACAATATCTGGCATAAGGGGGCCTTTATAAGAGATTGTTAAATCTGACATTGCTCTTTAGCTGATAGAAACAGTTATGAATCTTGAACCTGCTTTTCTGGTAGGTCATTCAAATGTTTATGTGAAAAAGAGATCAAAACTATATGGTGAACTCCAGTAAGAATGTATAAAATAAGGTGTTTTGGAAGAAAAAAAGATATATATATATATAGATAGATAGATAGATATAGATATAGATATATAGATATATATGTAAGATATTTAGGAGACCACGTTTAATTATTTGTAATAGATAGTAGAGATAATTGGCATTTCAGAGTAGTAAAATCAGGTGAATAAGGAGAATGAGGCTTTATGTTTTACACACAGTTATTTCAAGTAAGTTGTTTTATACCTTTATGAAGATGATGAATATGTATTCAGGGATAGAAAGTTGTAAGTTTAAATCTAAAAGCTATTTGGAAACTATCATCCAATTTGGGGGTAGTTGAAGTAGTGGGATTGGAATATCACACAGAGAGGAAAGCCTCTATACATAATTTCTTTACACCAGAAAAGAGGTAAAGGCAGATTTCTTCATTGTGGATATTTAATGATACTCCTCATAAAGCAAGTGAGATCATGTTTGTTAAAAGAGATGCCATCTTTGTAGCAGGTGGTCCATCGAAACATCATTAGTTTCTTTTTGACTCAATTTCAAATTTTAATAGTGCATCTTTCTTCCAAAAGAAACATATCTATTTCCAGGTATGGTGGTGCTTAGTGGTCCTTAAAGCTTAGACAGGTTTGTCCTGTACTGTTCTTCAGTGGTTGCTCATGTTTTCATAAGTTTTATGTATCTGAAAGTTTGAATAACTTTCTATTCTCTAACTGCCTTGGTCGCTATAGTAACTTGCTGTGCAGATTGCACAGCAGATCTTTGGAGTTTTCTACTTTCTCCTTGTAATTACATTTTGTGTGTTCTGTGTATGACTTTTTCAAATATATGACCAACATTTTTATTCATTTTCAATTTCGTATCAATCTATTGGTTAAAATGTACCAATATAAATCTGTGGTAAGAGATTGTTTGAAATTGGTGCTTCTCTTTACACCCATAAACTATAGTCCTTTGTGACCAGGAACATGTAAAACTCCTCGATCCTTTGGTTTCTTTGCTGTTAAATGAATATATCATTGAGGAATAAATGAGGCTGTAGGAATGAAAGCATCCGCACTCTTCCTGTCACAAATAGATACACACATCCAGAGTCGCTGACCCTTGAAATTGTCAAGACAACATTGATTTTAAATCGATCTTTAGACACTAATACATTATTATTTATGAAACTAATAAAATACATTATGCCATATATTTTACATTTTTGACTTGTATATTTGATCAAAAGGGACAATAAGTTTAATATATCAGATGCATTAATTAATTTGAGTAATACTAAATTGCTAGCCAGCATTTCTTAACCAGCATTTCTTAATCTTGATAATCAGATTTTTATTTATTTAGTTTTTTGGTTATTTTTTGTAGTTGAAATTCTGTAGCTATTTCTAAATGTACTTAAGTTTTGTGGAGGATTAACTAAATTATCTACTTTTGATTCATTCAGTGCATGTAAATTGATTATTAGTGTAACAGCATTTCCTATCAGTATTTTTAGCTTCTTGGTGACTAAATTTTCTGTTTTGGTATTTCTTTCCTGGTTACTTGCTCTCTTTTAACTTTGTAAGTGACTTGTTTTAGTCCTTTTTTTTTGTTGTTTAAAATGACATTCATTTTATATATTATCTATTGTAGTATAGATGTATATACATAAATTTTATATCCTTAAAAGTAAAGGTAGAGTTGGTTAATTTTATTATAACCAGGTCTTTTAATTAATTTATTAGCCCAAGTTAGATATAAAGCATTGAGCTTTTTTTATATTGTTATGTAGTTTTGTGTTAATTTTTTTGTTGTTGTTGAAGAAATGGAATATACTGAGAACTAAATGCTGGTTTGGCCTGTTGTCCCACTTTATAATAGCAGGACCCCCATTTATGATCAAAGGATCTGTTTGGACAATGACTTGCATGGTCATTCTTTGAGGTACCCCTTATATGGTGTACAGAGCGTTAGGTTCTGTAAGGGGTACAGAAAACCATGATTTGTTAACTAGACCTAAAGACCTTCCAGTTTGCTGCAGAGGCTAAAGTAACAAATATAAAACGGGCAATTCATAATTGGGTGTAATTTTATACACACTGGTATGCAGAATTTGTAAGATGTGTATCCAGAACTTAAAATAATCAATAGCAGTAATAATTAGAGAACAAGAATATGGGAATAGATGAAAATTTAGAAAAATGAATATAATATGAACGAAGAGCCCACTGACTGGTATTCATTCATTTTTCTGTTAACTCTTCAGATCCAGTCTGCCTTCTGGTTATTTAGCCACAATGTCCTCTAATTTCCTATTTGGTGAATTCCAGCGACTCTGTAACCTCCTGTGATCTACTTCATTTTCTCTGTATTACTGATTTCTTGTTTATAACCTAACTTCAAAGAGAATGAGTCAGTTTTAAAAATGAAAGATTTTGCGCGTTGAATTATTGATATATATCTGTTCATATCAATCGATTAGTTGCTGATTAAAAAGTAAGTATGCTTAATCACCTACTATATACATTGCAATAGTTACTACCGACTCTACTGGAACAGGTTTTCATAATGAGCAGAAATATATACTATTGAAATGGTCAATGACACATTTATGGGAGTCGTAAATATGAGATGTCAGCATGAGTTTGGCAGAGGATTAGATAATTAAGTTGCCCAGTTAGGATGTTACCATGCTAATCTAAGTTATGAGGTTTAGACTAATAATTATGCTACTGACTTCTCAAAAGATTTTAAAGATTTTCCTAATAAAAGAGAAGCCAGATAGGGCCCTCCCTGGTGGTGCGGCGGGTTAAAGCACAACACTAAGAAGTGAAAGCCACTTCAGCATGAGTTTGATCCCTGCCCTGGTGATGACCCACATGGCGTGGCAGACCTCTCCTGACCCGTCCACTGCTCCCCTCAGCAGTGTACTTTGACGATCTGCCTGTTTCTGTTCCCCACTCTGTCTCTGGTGAAGCCCCTCACCACCCCTGAACCTCTGGCCTGTACCCCAGTTCTGTATGCACAAATAAATAAATCTTAAACAAACAAACAAAAAGAAATCACAATAACAATGAAAAACAAACCTTGCTTAAGAATTGTTTTATGGGGAAGACATTAATATTCCTTTAAATGTGTTACATTTTAGATGCTATCAAGATTTCACTACTGCCTTGAGAAATAGTACTTTGTTGCTTTTGCTTCAGTTGGATATAATTTATTTAAAGAAAGTGGCTCTTGTTATTAGCCAAGATCTGCCACCATGATACCTCAGTGACAGTTACTGACCCTTTGTGTATGTTGTTCTGTTTGTCTTAGGAGGTAAACATTCATTTTCTCAGTCTCATAAAGATCTACAAGGTCAAGGATTTAATTGCTCTAGATGTGTGTTGGTGGAGTTTGCAGTTAGCCTCATCTCAGCCACGTCCAGAGCTTATGCAGTCCTCTAAGTGCATGCAGTAGATGCTGGCCTGATAGGCCATGGATGGTGTCTGCTGGGTAAGACGGGATATTCTATCACTTCCATCCCTTCAGGAGCAGATGGGATAAGGTTGCTAGCTTGCGTTTATGTTCCAGTTTCAATGAAAAAATCATTGATGTACATTGAAACTAGGGAAGATAATTTTTAGTTATCTAAAATGACAACTGAATGATCAAGATTTTAATTAAAGCTTTTCTTTTAGTATAAAGGAACAGTGAGTTATTTAGCCATAGAACCTTTAGTCACGACCTGTTTTTAGGCCACTTGTTAAAAGGAGGAAAGGTTTATATGGTTTGCCTGAGTCTGCAGTTAACTTATTTAACTGAGCACTATAAAAGTTTGCTGAAAGGTTAATCTGAGGTCATTTCAATTTGCTTTTGGTTACTGGCCAGGTGGAAATCACCACTTTGCCAGTCCTCAGTGATAATGTCGTATATATGCCCCTGTATTACCAAATGCATATACCTGAGTATAGAGAAAAAATTGTAAACAATGATCTGATATATTTAAGAAATACTAAGCTTGTCAAAGGCAAATATATCCTTTATGTTTGTCTCTTTATATGTTGCCTTAGCAATATTGTGTAGCTAATGGAATTTATTTTTTTTTAAACATTAGCCAGTTAGTGGGCACATTTACCTAGCACCTATTTACTGTAAGTTGTGCCCTGAGTAGGGAGAGCTATAGATCTTGCTATTCCTTCAAAGAGATTTCATTTTCATGACAAGACAGACAAATTAACCAAACTGAGAGGATGTGTGTGACTTGGTAGCATGGGAAGAGGAAGCTTGAAATCACAGAACATCAAGGCTATATCTGATGGGGAGGGGGAGGGGGAAGGGGAGGGGCGCCTGGGCATGTTTAGGTAATGCCTAGAAAGCTGAGACTGTAGTGGGTAAGGGAGGACAGAGGAAAACTTGGCGTGAATAGGGCTTTCCACACAGAGGCAGCAGCGTGTGGAAATCCTGAAGCTGGGTAGGCTGAGCTTGGGAAACATGCAGTGATTTTGCAAGACTGGAATGGTGGGTGCACAAGAAGAGGCCCCACTATCTGAGTATCAGAACTGCACACCTCCATGAGGAACACGCTGTTCCTTGCAACCACCACCCCTCTGGCCTTCCAGGTCTGGCTACTCTCCGTCAGGGCTTTGTCCAGGTCTGGCCATCTCCGGGTGACTGCCCAGTGCGCCCTTCTCCTGTGCAGTCAGGGCTTTGTGCCCTGCATGGCTCACTGCTTCTTGTTGACAACCGCTTCCTGCACACTCCCATCACCTCACTTGACACATGGACCTTCTAGGCCAGGACCTACCCTCCTCCTAACAACATAGAGCTCTGAGTGTGTGCTCGTTCAGGCTCACGTGCTCCCCTCAAATCTTATTTCAGGTTAATCCTGCTAGAGTTTGGTTTTTGCAGTGCAAACTTTTGATCATTTAACAAACATTCCAGGTGATAACTATCAACCCAGAAATTGTGCACTGTAATTTAAGATTAAATAGTCTAAGATAAAGGAAAAAACATTAATACAAGTCCTCATCAATGGATCATTCAAATAACCAAGAAAACACACACCTACTCCTGAAATCTCATCTCTTTTTCTCATGGACAGTCCCCATTTAAAAAGTAGCTACGCAAAACTTTCATAGACCCAGCATGCAAGACTACTATTTGGATATGCACAGATTCCATTCTTAGAGAAAGCCAGTTGGCTGCTGTTAAAAGTTGGGCCAACCCCAAGATTAAGGAAAAGCAAAACAATGCCTGAGAGCTTCAGATCTCCTTTCAGTTTGAGACTTGCAGTACATATTAATCTGGAGCACTTAAGCTTTGTGGGGTTGTGTGGTGTAGAACTCTTGTTGGCCCAAGAACTAATAATGCCAGTGAACAAAAGGCTAAAGTTTTACACATGAACTGCAAGTTACTGTGTTGAGCATGGAGACCAGTGATGGTGAATGTTAAGGAGGAAGATGGCAATGAAGAACATTGACCTTGAAAGCAATACAACTTGGACTACCAGTTTTAGAACTTGAGCAGGCTACTTATCTCCACTAAGCCTAAGTATTCCTACAAATTCCATGGCAGTAACACTCGTTCTTTCTCAATAACCCTGGGACATTATGTGGCTCACATGACATCTTATATATATATATATATAAGGTCTTAGGAAGTAAAAAATGTGATGCAAATTAGACGGGGTGTGTAATATGATGGCATGGGGTTTAGAGAAGTTATTGCATCTGTATGTGAGATTTTATAGTCAAAACTGGGTATTTGAGTAGATGAAAAGATGAAAAAAGAATGATAACCATGAATAGAGTTAAAAATCCCAGCTCAGAGGCTAGATTTCTATCTGAGTAAGAAAACCAAATTTCTGTAGATAATAGCTTGGAGGGAAAAACGAGATGTTTGTAATCATGGGAATAATGAGTGTTGGTATCCTCCATTGCACAGTAGCAGACACACAAACTATTTGTTCCCCTGGTTTGTGAGGGCAGAAAACAAGTCACCGTCTCACATGGTGCAGTTCAACTTTAGAGATCAGAAAGAATGGGTGATGCAGGCACGAAGCGATTGGCTTTGAAAAATCTTAGCGTCTTTTCTCAAGCACACCGTTTCTTGGGTGAACAGTCTCTTCTCTACTTGTGAGATTTGAATGCCTCCTCCCCCACCCCAATGCCAGACCGCTACCCCTGCCATATTTTGAACACTTGGTAACTGCTGATAATTCATACACCAACTGGTAAAGTATGCAAACTGGATGTATTGGAGTATATGTGTGTGTATGTGTGATTGTGTTTCTGTTTGTGCATGTGTGGTGCCTTTTGTGTGTGTGTGTGTGTCTATTTGTGGAGGGGAGGAGCACTAGAGGAAAAATGAATGAAACCTAAGAAAGAATGATGTAAATTGCAAAACAGAAAATGGAGCAAGATTGAATGATGTGAGAAGAGATCAAAGCCAGTGAGGAAGAAACCAAGAGAAAGTCAGTAAGTGGTCCAGGAAAGGCACCACTGAGGACCGATTTCTGGGTGATGGAACTAAATAAAAGGCATCCCGAGATGGGGAGGGGATGCTTTTTAGAGACTATTTCTATTTCCAATCTAATTTTATGTCTGAAGTTATAATCAGAAAAGATCTTGTTTCTGCAGGGCTCTCTTGAAGTGAATTATAACCGTTTAGGTGGTTTAAAGATGAGCACGAAGTAGAATTCTAAAGCATGTTTATAGAGGAGCTGCTTGGCTGATTGTGACCTTAGATGATGAAACACACTGCGAAAGGCTTCCCCCCACCCCGATATTATTCTCTAAATACCACAGAGACTGTGATGTTTCTGATAAATCTATGCAAGAAGCAGACCACATCGACCTGGGGAATGGGTGGGGCTGCATGTTCATTTCTTAGCTCTCAGTTGGTGAAAACAAGTACCAGCGAACCAGTAGTAACATTGCTTCATTGAATGTCATTTAATCGTAATGGTCATTAGAAAGGAAGACCAGGCCACGTGTCTGGGTGGACTCTGCACATTCTCCCCTCTCCTGCCTGCGTTTACTCTGGGTGTTCCCCTGTTTCTCTACGTTTCAAAGATGTGCAGATAAACAGGTGTGAGTGTGAGTGAGAGTGTGTGTGATGGGTCCTGTGATGGCCTGGTGTCTTGTCCAAGATTGTGTCTTTCCTGTGCCTGCCCTGAGCTGCCAGAAGGGTTCTGGCCACTGTGCAGTCTGAACTGGAGTAAGCGGGCTGCGAAATGAATGAATGAGTGAAGAAGTGAATGCAATTGTTATATATTAGATGTGTTTTGGGTTTTTCTTTGGAAGTTTGGTGATTTTTCTTTTGGGGGTGGGGAACAGAAATATGGCACAGGAACTTAAATCTTGCAGAAACTTTTCTTTCACTCTAGAATTGGCTGAATAGTCCATAGCATTGTTGACTTCCCTGGGGGACCCTCAGTGACTTGAAACTTCAACTCTTGAAACCACTTGGGTTTTCTTGACCTATAGCACACACACATACACTATTATCATGATTGGATCTTCTAATGATATTTATCAAAAAGATATTTTTAAATAGTATTATTAATAGGGAGCTTCTAGTCAGAAAGCTTCTTGAACTACTATGGGGATAGGTTGTCAGTTTTCTTCTTTCCCTCCACTAGTATAATCTCAGTCATTCTGAGATCAATGATTACTAAATTTTCCATTGGAAAATGGCACAGTAGAATTGACACAAATGTTCAGTATGTTCTCTGTCTTGTACTAACTACCAGATCTAGAGGTCTTCCTACTAGGTTAAACTTGTAAAAGATAATTTTCATGAATGCATTTCTAAACCATATTTTCACAGCAACCCTATACTATGATGTTATAAAATATTCAGTCATCTTCTCACATTGTAATCAATATGTGAATGCAGAAACGTTTCCAATGGTTGGTCACTTGGCTTGGCCTTGTTTTTGCTGCATGTTATATGTGTGTACAGGCAAAGCTGTATGTGCCATTGTTGAGGGTTCTTCTAGCTGTAGGTCAAGAAACTCAACTCATGGCTTAATATTTAATGTCTAATTAAACAAGAAGTTAGAATGAGGGTAGCCTCAAGTTTTATTTTATTCAAAGACTCAATGTCATTACGAGACTCTTTAAGCCTTTTTCTCTGTCATCCTCACCCTGTGGACTTTAGATATTAGGTTTGTCCCTGCTCATGTAACTGTGTCCGATCCAGAAAAGGGAAACTCCTTCACAGGGGTCTTGTCCACGGGTGGTTCCCCTTTATTGGTTAGAACTAGGTCTCTTAACCTTGCTTAGAACCATCATTAACCAAGGAACTGAGACCTCACTATTAATTATTTTAGTTAATTTATGATTCAGCCTTGGGTTTCCCCTGAAGGACATGGTCACTGTAAGGCAGAAGAATACAATCAAGATTCTGTTAATATATAGTGAGGTTAGGATGACAGTTGCATTATTATAAAAATTGTGTCTGCCAAAGTTTAGTTCACAATTTTATGTAATTGCTAATCAGTAAAAATGGCTTCTTTCTTTAAAAAAAAAAAACCCAGAGTAAAAAAAGTCTAAACTAGAACTACAAGTCTTGTAGGAACAAGGACAAAGGATCAAGTCACAGTTCATCTTTTGCTTTTCTTTGAGAACTCTCCTCACTGCAAGGTCGTGTACAGAGGACCTTTACCGACAGAAGTCTGAGAAATGGCCCCCGAAAACACTCTTCCATCAATCACTATGATTTCATATAAGAGACTTCATTCTGAGTTTCTCTGCTTTATCTATATAAACCCTACCTTTCTTATCTCTACCTAAGTTTCTATTCCATTTCTACCCTCAAATCTTATTTCATGTTAATCCTGCTGAGTTTGGTTTTTGCCGTGCAAACTTTTGATCATTTAACAAACATTCCAGGTGATAACTATCAACCCAAAAATTATTCACTGTAATTTAAGATTAAATACTAGTCCAAGTGTATGAGGACACCTATGATTATTGCCAAAATTATTTTATGTTTTCAGCTGAAAATAAGAAGCATAGATTCCTAAATCTTATTATACAAGATAAAATGACAGCAGCTTGATGATGAAAACATAAAATTTACATTTTACATCACATTCATATTTAAATTGTTAGAAATTTGAAGTCATAAAGACGTGCACTGCCCTTAAGAGGTAAACATATATTCTAAGCCTCATTAAATACTTTTTTAAGCAATGGCAGTGGTTGAGGAATATTTGAAACTATATTATCATTCATCTGTGTATTAAATGTAATCCCACTCATTTGTTTCAGACCTATGTAGGACACAAGATTTCAATGGATGTGGTTAAAATGGAAGATACAAGATAAAACAAGCACTCATGTGTTGTACGTTTATAGAGCAAAAATGATGGAAGATGTGTTTTTGTTTGTGTATGTGTGGTTTGCATGTATATACATACATGGTACCACACAAGTCTGTTTTTTTCCCCTGCATTCATTTTCTGCTTCTGTTAGGACATTCATTCTGAAGTAATCTAATCCGGTAGGTATTACTATTATAGTCTCTCCACACATGCAGCAATGCCAGCAATATTATGAAAGTGTCTTTCTCGAAAGGTTTATGATACATACCTCTAGACTGAAGAGATTCTGCTGATGAGAATTATGCCTAAGCCACGTCTGAACGGCCAGCAAGCTGAGGCCTAGAGAGGCCCATCATTCATTCCTAAGGAAACACTGATAAGAGTCTACTTCTGTAGAATCCATTAAGTGGTTTCTTGTGTTTCATGGCAAGGTCATAATTTTGTACAAATACATGTGTAAAATCACTTTCACATGCAATATTTGTGCAGAGAATTTAGGTTCCCTGTTTGCTTGTCTTTGGCATGCCTGCGTTTGAGGTTTGGATCAGATAAGCCATCTGTTAAGCTTCCAACAGCTACATGAAAGCACTTGTCACACTGAGCCTGATTTTTCAGTTAAGTCGGTAGATCCTTTCATTACCGAGAATGCTTTAACTTTTAAATTAGCCTGAAATAAGACATTATATAGCTTAGACAACTGTACAGATGGACCAAAGCTATCTGCGATAGTCATTTTCTAAATACAAATGTAAACATTATGTAGTTGGTAGACCTCTGATATTAAAAATTATATTTTTAATGTACCTTTGGCTTCATGATCTATTTCTAGTACAATGTAAAGGGAAGACATAAAGATGAAGACTTCTAAATAAAAATACAAGAACTGTGAGCTGCTAATATCGACCTAAAAATAGTTGAATGCAGAGATTGCAATAAACAGCAAATGTTTTCTAAGCTCATTACGTATTTTACATTATACATATATGCATTTTTAGTTTTTGTTTTTAACAAAAGACTGTGAACTTTATAATTCTTACTTATCCTAAAAGGCATATATATTAAATGCCTATTGTATGTAGACATATTTCTTATCAAAAGAACAAATCATTTGAAATTCTATATTAAGTAGCCTTAACAAAGAATGTTATAAAGAAAAGCATACTAAGACATTTTGTTGCCTTAAGTAATTTCTAATCTAGTAGATAAAACCTAAACATAGCCTTCAATTAAAGAGCCCCAAAGGACTATAAGCTTTAATTGCAAAGCGTGTGACAGGGACACTGAGATTGGATGAGATCTCTGTCCCTGGCCCTCTGCCTGCCTGTGAAGCTTTGTGTTAACAGGACATTCGAATTAGAACACATCAAAGCAGTGCCACCGATAATGTTAGCCCGTGAACGTGCTGGAAAGAGCAACTCCATCCAATTTCTGGATTTGAAGACCTAGTGCAGTATGTATGCACCTATCTAGGCCATGACCATAGTTCCGGTTACACAAAAATCCACTCCTGTGCCATGTTGTTTGCCATTTGGGTTTAAGTGTGTATGTGTGTGTATATACATGTGTATGCACATATACATGTGTGCATGTGCATATATATTTCAGTGTGATGTCATTAGCCCTTATGGCATAAGCACAGTAAATGGTGATTAGGTGTTGAAGTGATCCAGTTATAAACAGAAAGGCAAAGCTTTTATTTTTCCACCTATAGGGTTCTTAGAATTTTTCTGAGATACACTATTTCCTAAGAGGCTTATTTTTGTAATCTTAAATTAATTTTTTGTTTGTTCTATATTATTGTTTTTTTTTCCTTTCAATGGTGGCATTAAATTATTGAGAACAACAACAAAAAAAAAACGGATGCAGATTTGCTTTAAACTAGATTTGCATCCAGAGGTTTAAAATAGGTAGCAGTACAAAATTTTAGGTATATCATCCATATATCTTTGGGTGATGCCTTTATATTTCTGTGCATAGTGCATGATAAGGATTCTAATTTTTATTTATAACACTACTAAATGTAACAGCTAACCTATAACTTTTGTGAATCACCAATAGAGTTCATTTAATTTGGAATACTATTTTTAAATAAATTTTGTTTAAGCACATGCCTAAAGTTCTTAAGCAGTATACTCTAAGGCATATACTCTCCTCAACAAATTATATTCCTGGGACCTGTATAACTCATTTGGTTGAATTTAATATTTTAAGCATGTTTTATATCTTGCTCTGTACAAAAATGTAAATATGCACATATCGAGTAAAAAATGACTTGAGAAAGAAAGAACTGAGAGTAGTGACTGTCTCTTCAGCAAGCCTCTCAGGTCATTTCATATATTCACTCAAATTTGTAAGTCAAAAACTTGGAATGACATTAACTTTTTGGATAGATTCACTGGGTCCTCGTGGTGGCTTGTGTGTCTTCTTGAATTCTAGTCTTTGCCAGGAAAATATTTTAAATCTAATCCTTTTTAGGCATGTGCATGTATAAATTGCCTAGATTTGTTCCAGTTCTTGCCATTTGTCTTTTTTCTTAGTGCTAATATTTGCAAGGCATTTCTTGCCTACTTCCCGGCATAAGCTGATTAAAACCCTTAAGTTGGCATCTACTTAAGAGAAGTCACAGCTGCTACTACACACCAAGCCATTGGCAGAAAAACACCAAGGATCTTGCTGTTGTCTTTTGCACCATCCACTCTGCACCAAAGAGGTTCCTACTTGTGAACAGTCATTCTATTTGCCTATTAGATTTGCCTGTCACATTTACTTTTACTCCTATATGTCATTCAGCAGTCAGTATTTTCTATCATCTTTTTGCCTTTACCTTTTTCTTTGATAGAATTTCTGAAATGAAACTTCCCAACAACTTTAATTATTATTATTATTATTTTGGTCAAAAAGCTATAGCAACATGCAGTAAACAATAATAATAAATGGCATTAATGTTGTATTAAACTTCGCATACTTTGTGGACCTGTGCTGGGGAGGAAGTCACCTCATTATCCTTAGGAAATGGTTCTGTATTAAAAGGATTTCGTAATCTTCATGGTGTTTATGTATCAGTTGCATAGGGATTGAGCATTTTTTTCAAGCACTCATTTCTTTCCTTATTTTTAAGTTTGGATTAATGAGCCTTGTGGAGATACCTCTTTGATATCAATTTATTTATAAGTGAGGAGGATAAAAGCTATTTATAAAGCAGTGATAATACCTACCTTCTTCAAGAAGATTATGGAGAAAATCTCATTCCACAGAAACAGCCAACTAGGAAGGAAACTTCCTTAGAAGAAAAAGATAATAATATGTGCTGCTGGTCTTTACTTTCAAGATCTAAAAATAAATATTTCTTTAAATTCACTCTAGTTTGTAGTTTTATAACATTATGAAATAGTGTCTGTTGTGAAACACTTTAAACTTCAGTTCTAGTGAAATTCCTTTGGGTGAGATAAATGAATAAAGTTGGGAGGGAAGGAAAGAAAAATTAGATAAAATAAGAGAGAAAAGACATGTTAACGTGTAATAAATGTGTGGAAAGAAGTGTGGTGAAGATAAAATAGAGGCATGAGATGGGGAAGTAAATCAATCATTTTTGCTTAGTAGACTTTCCAAATTTATTATAGACTCCTGGTTATGATTCCAGTCTTTTGTTAACTTTTTAGTAGATCATAGGACTACCAGATCATGTAGCATAAGACAGTCTCACATTTATATCATTACATTTAAGGCAGATAGATAAATGTGAACTTACCACATGATATGTAGAATATTTGCATTGTCTTCCTCCTTTGGGCTCTGTATTGTTCTAGTTGCTGGGAATGCAGCAATAAACACTAAGAGCCTGCTTCTGAGGCAGTTGGTGCATCTCTTCAAGAGAATCATCTACAAGAATACTTCCAGGTGACAGGCTTACATCTATTATAGGCTGACTTTACTTCCTAAAATGGAGGAAAAGGCAAAAACGCAAATATATTTGACATAAGGTGATTTCAGAAAGTTCTAAGTGCTGAGGAAAAACTGTGATGTGATGAAAATCCCGCTGGTAAATATAATACAAAGACTATCTGTACACTGTCTACAAAATTGCTAACTTTTAATTCAATTTTTAAAAAAGATATGCAAAATCTTTGTGAAGAAAATTACTTACCTTGATTGAAACAGTAGCTGAAGGACTCTGAAAGACAGTGAGTGTGACTTAAACTAGGGTAACATCACTTTGGTGATGAGTGAAGGAGCCAAAATTTAGAAATGTTAACATTTCACACGAGAAACAGAGCAGTTACCCTTTGTCTTGAAGCCTGGACTTTACTGTCTCCCATTGGGTTGGCTTTGGGTTGTTGTCCATTTCCCAGTTGACAGGTGGGATTGCTGCTGCCCCTTGATTTTTATGTGTGGTTTTGTGCTGGTTCCCTTTACTTTCAGCTGCTGTCTCTGAGTCATTCAAACAGTCTTGTAAAGAAAAATTTCTGTAAGCTGTAAATGAATGGACATTGCAATGCAATATTTACCTAAGAGAGAATTCAGTATAATAGTTATGTAATAACTTTCAAAGAAATTTTATATATTAAATAGAACTTCATGGAACTTGATCAGCTCATCCAAAAACTGATGCAGGGGCCCTCCTTGGTGGCACAGCGTGCTTAAGCACAGCACTAAGAAGCTAAAGCCACTTCAGCTGAGTTCAATCCCCGCCCCGGAGGTGACCACATGGCGCAGCAGACCTCTCCTGACCCCCCTGCCGCTCCCCTCAGCAGTGTACTTATTCAGTCAGCCTGTTCTTCTCCCCACTCTGTCTCTGGTGAATCCTCTCACCGCCTCTGCACGTCTGGCCTGGACCCCAGTTCTGTAAGCATAAATAAATAAATCTTTAAAAAACCAAAAACTGATGTGGAAAAGTATAGGACTACTTAAGGCATTTAAGCTTATTAAAAAGGCACAATATTTAAATAGTGTTTTTGTACAAGAATAGTCCAATAGTAAAATGAAAAATAACAGGAAGACCAGAAATTTATTCTCGTATTTATAGCGACTTTTTACATGAGGCAGAGTGGAAAAATTCTGTAATAAGTGATACTTAGGGCATTAGTTATCTACAATACGCGGGACATGAGTAAAATGAACCTTGGCATACAACATAAACTATGTGTGTGAGACAAAAAATCAAAGATGAAGAGATGAAAAAGAATTCAGAGCCCACCTACAGGTCCCACTTTTATTCTCTTAACAACTTTCATCAATAAAACAGACAGAAATCACTTTATTTGGTGGAACGTGTTTTGTCCTAAGCATTCTTTTTAAATAGCTGTGACATTGTCAGTGTTTGGCTTACTATAAAATTTTTCTTTTACTCAGCCATGTCCAAATATTACACACACACACTGTGGCTTGAAGATGCCAAACTCTGTTGTGTCACAGAACTGGAGAACTAAAGAGTCGTTAAAGGAGAGGGATATTGCCATGTGAACAAATTGAGTAATTTATGATGAAGTCAGTCACCAGTGCATTGGACTTTAACCATGTGCTAGAGCATGCTTCATTTAAAAGTCATCTCAGTCATATTAAATCGACAATATGATGTCATAAACAAAGCTAAAATCAGAAGTTAGGAGATTTTTGGCTAAGATAAGTTAGGAGAGGAACTAGAAGCTTATAAATGATCAGTCTGGAGTAGGATATATAGGCTTAAAGGGTTAGTGAGATGCTTGAGAATATGATTTTGTGACTTGAAAGGGAGATCTGAGCTATTGCTGTGAATTGAAAGAGCCTGTGCTTGTGGAAGAGATTTATTTAAATCTAAGCAGTACTTGTGCTCACCAGTACAGTAAAAGACTGGGTAAAATTTGGAGAAGAATCAAGATAAAAGGATATCAGGGATAAAAGAATGAAGTTCTATAGAAACTAAATACAGAGGTAGGGACAGAAGTGCCAGGTAACTCAATAAAAATGAACTAGCAAAGAGATCAATTGGTAACTGTCACAGCTTCCCTTTGGTGGCTCATTAATTAAAAAAAAAAATTAAAATGTGTCTTTGAAATTGTATACATTCTTACCTTTTTAGTTCTAATTTTGGGAGAGTTGTTTTTTCCTTGGGTGCTTTTGTTCATTGTAAAGCATTATAGCATTGATCCTCCACCTGATGAAATAGCCATGAGCGGATACATGTATTACTGCTATCTTTAAAGTACTTTTAATCTCATTTATGAAATAACATTGATTGAAAGATTTTAATTCCCATGTTATTATAATAGTTCAAAACAAACAAACAAACAAAACCCATGGCAGCCCATGTTGCTGCTTTTCAAACTGACCAAATGGACTTTTTGCTGTTAAAAAGTTAAAAAACAACAAAACAACAGTAGAGGAGACAGAGATTCCTGCTACTACGTACCGAGGGGACCGGCTTTCAGTTGCCATAGAAGGAAGCAGTTTTTTCCTGGAACCAGGCCAGCAAGTTTGAAGCATCTTCCCTGGAGGAGCTTCTGTTTGTTCTGTTTTGTTCTCTGTTCATGATGTCCTTTTTTTTTTTTTTTTTAAGATTTATTTATTTATGCATACAGAACTGGGGTACAGGCCAGAGGTTCAGGAGCAGTGAGAGGAGGATTTACCAGAGACAGAGTGGGGAGCAGAACAGGCAGATCGATGAAGTACACTGCTTAGGGGAGCAGCGGGCAGGTCAGGAGAGGTCTGCTGCGCCATGTGGTCACCTCCGGGCAGGCACGGATCGAACTCATATAGAAGTAGCTTTAGCTTCTTAGTGCTGTGCTTTAACCCGCTGCTCCATCAGGGAGGGCCCAGAATGCATTTTTTTAATCTTTCATTGCTAAATTGGTTATTCTTTTTTCTCTGATGCTGTTTTACCAAAATGGCATTGTTAGCTGTCTGAATGTAGAGTGAAGACCTCATTGTTTGTTTTACTTTCTAGTAGACAGGTTATTTTTGGAGAAAATGTTTTTAATCTTACTTCATAGATAAAAGGGTTCATGGATAGCTCCTAGCGGCTGGATGACTACCCTGAAATTGTATACTATTGTGTGAAGACTATGAGGATATGTATTTAGATATATAATTTTCTAGTTTGAGCCTCCATACCTTTCATCAGTTTCTCAAAACTTTCTCAAGCCATTGGTTTAAAAGGATCAGAGGAAAAATATAGCTCTTGCTTTTAAATACTTGGTTCAGAAGTTTAACATCCTTGAGGAATTCCAAAGCTAGTTTTATAATTGAGACTATTATAAAGGAACAGAGGATTATAGACATTATTTAGCAAATCATGTCAAGGTTTGTTTTTGTCTCAGAAATTTCCTTCAGATTATTTTCTTCTGTCCAGATCATCCTCATGGCATCTCTTTGCCTTAATGGTGCTACTGTGCTATTTCATCATAATACTCATAATGTCATTTTAATACATGACCTTTATACCTCTTATCAGGCACAAAAGTCAAAGTCTAAGTCTCCCTGAAACATGTTTTGAACTTGGAATTGTGGTAGGAAAGGGAATTGTGAAGAGAAAGTCAACAACTTTTTGCTTAGCATATTTGTGTGGTTTCAAAAGAATGGAGACTATTTTTCAAACAGACATGTATTTGTGGTTTCAGAAAGGAATAATACTTTCTTCCCTGAATAGGATGATTCTGATTAGATGAAATCTGTAGTTGTTGCAAAATTTACTCTAGAAATCTTAAAGATGATGTTGAAGTAATTTCAAACATGACCTTAAGGTAACTTTTAGGCAGAAACATATTTGATGACATGGTAATAGGTGGTTGGTGTCTTTTCTTATAATTTCAGTGATTTTGATCAATTATTCTCAGCCCAGGGATCTTTAGAATGTTGTGAAAGATCAGGAACTAACTATCTGTCATCCTACTATATTTTCCTTGTAAATGTATTCACAGGTAAAACATGTATTTTATTCCTATATAATTCAGCTGTCAACAAATATTGTTTATTACATATGACACATTGTGTTATGATTTGGGACCCACAAATAGTAAAAAAACAAACAATGAAAGCAAAGCAAATGTCTAGTTAAATGCATAATCTTTTAGAGATTAATTAAATTACACACATTTTAAAACTATATAATCAAATAAATAGGGGATTATGTCTATAAAACTTGCATTCTTTTTGAATAAGAAGTTTTTAACTGTAAATAGAAATTTCATTTCTCGTGTCTTTTAACTCTATTAGGATCACCCTCAAATACAAGGATATATTTCAAACATGCTTAATAATTGGGGTATCTGCTTCAAAGATAGTATTAAAAGCACCTTACAAATAACCCATTAAAAATCAGTTGCCAGAGGGCCCTCCTGGTGGCGCAGCGGGTTAAGGCACTGCACTGAGAAGCTAAAGCCACTTCCGCATGAGTTCGATCCCCGCCTGCCCTGGAGGAGATCCACATGGGAGGCAGACCTCTCCTGACCCGCCCGCTGCTCCCCTTAGCAGTGTACTTCATTGATCTGTCTGTTCTGCACCCCACTCTGTCTCTGGTGAATCCTCTCACCCTCCGCATCTCTGGCCTGTACCCCAGCTCTGTATGAATAAATAAATAAATCTTTAAAAAAAAATCAGTTGGCAGAATAGTTTTGGGATTGTTGTTCTTGTAATTGTCTTAACCTAATTTGATATATTATACTGTATATGTATAGATATTGCCAAAGTTTGTAAACAATGAAAGAATCTACTCCATGGGTTATGCTCAACAAGGATTCTAATTGGGAAACATTCACCTAAGATATAGTCATACAGATATCCAGATTGAAAGATTTCCTGGAGCCATGTGATGTATGTAATGGAAAGAGAGTGGGGGTTAGATACCAAGATCTGAAATGTTTGTCAATGTTGTTTTCCATTAGGGTAAACTTTTGTCCAGGTTTTTTGGGGATGTTCATGGTTTCTGTCTTGTTCTAACACTTATATACTACCATCTTTCATTCATAAAAAATGTATTGAGTTGGACAAAAAATTTTATGACTATGACCATTGTTTTCAGAATAATAAAGATTGCTAAAGAGATACATAAATAGTAATGTAATCATTTTGGCAGAGTAATTAAGGTGACTTTGTAAGAGTAATTATGTTTTAATCAGATACTCTTGCACAAATTGGTATAACTTTTATTTGAGTAGTTGTGTAATAGCCTGTTATTCCAAAGTGTGCTATTTTGAAATTAAGTGATATATTATGATTACAAGGAATAGTGAGACCTTGTGATAAGGATAAATTCTATTTAACTAAAATTTCAATGGGTTCACTAAACTAATTGAGACAAATAGAAGCAATTATCTCATTTTTCCATATTTAATTCAATTTATAATGTTCTTACAGCTTGTTTATTTTTTTAAATCATTTTCATGAGGTATTTACATTCCCATTTATTAGTTTTGGAATATAATAATAGTATGTTATGTTCGGAAGCCATTATAAGTAACTATATTTTTATTTTTATTCCTCTGAGTTTCATCTTAAGCCTGCAGTTTCTCAAAGGAAAAGATTTTCATGCAACTCTCCTCTGAAACCCTTTTTACTTCAGATAATCTGATTAATCTCTGTAAAATGGCTGTACCCTACCTTTTAAAATTTCTTCCTGGGGAACTGTTAGAGGACTTGTATTAATTTTAAACAAAGTAAAACAAAACCAGTTTTTACCACTAGCCAGTGAGTTTCCAACAACTTCAAGGTCCCTTTATCAGTAGGAAGAAGAAACTAATTCTGCCTAAATCTGAGAAACCATTCATTAAACACTAGGAAGACTACAGAAACTTGGCAAGCTAGCATCAGCTCACCATATGGAACTTTTAAAAATATAGTTTCTGGGACAAGATGTTGGGGGATAATAATTACAACTTCACAGAGTTGCTAAAAATATTAAATAGATAAATGTATATGAAAGCATCTGGCAAGTAACCTACAATTTTAAATAGGTTCTCAGTAGATCTGGAAAGAATGAAGAGTCAAGGGAACATAACCTACAAAATAATGCTCTTTCTTTTATTTTTTTCTATGCCAGCCAAGACCCTCTCCTTTAAAGAATGGTACAAATGACCATGAATAAAAGTTCATTTGAGTGATTCAGCTAGTGATTTTCACAAGTTTTATATGTCATTTCAATCATTCAAATTTTTTTTTTTACTTCCAAAATCTGAAATTGAAGATTCTGAACCACCTAGATTAGGATTTGAGGTCACCAAAAGACTCAATTTTACTATCTCCATCTACTGGCAGGGAGGAACTATACCCAAGCATCTGGACTGGCATAGAAAAGAGGAGAAAGACCATTTAAAAGGTAAGCAAAACATATATTTTTATTTATTATGAATTTTTAAGTTTTTCTGATCATACACTTCAACATACATAACTACGTATAATACAAAACTTTTATAATACACTCTTACATACACTTTAACATACATAACTACGTATAATACAAAACTTTTATAATACACTCTTACATAAGGTTGATATACTGAACCTAAAGAAGAGAATTTGTTTAGGTGGTATATAATACTCTTGTCTTATTCTTCAAAATGAACATGTCTTCCTTGAACTTCCCAATATTTCTCTAGACATTCCAATAGTCCAGTACTATTTTCATATTCCTAATAATTTTCAAGCTGCAGTGTGTTAACTGAAATATCTCTGTTCTCATTTCTGAATTCTCTGATATATTAATTTCACCTGACATATTATTTTGGTTGTTACATTGTAGAAAGAGTGATTTATTTATCTAGTGTTTCTTAAACATTTTTCCATCTGTCATTTATAACTATTTCTTTTGGCTGAAAGTACCCATTCGATTGTTAATTGATGAGGAAAATATTTACTATATATTATATGTTTTATTTTCAATTTTGGAATTTTGCTTTTCCATCAGAAATATTTTGTTTTGGTTCACTTTTAACAAGAACACACCATTATCATCAAATTTTCAAGTCTGATAATAACAACAAAATAGGTATTTAAATGGTTTGGGTGGTTGTGTAGAAATAGATCTCTGTAAATTTATACAACATACTTTAGATGATTAGTATAGTTTCTCCTAAGGTTTTTTTTTTTTGTTTTAAGTCCTATTTCTATGTCATCTTGCTAATAATAGCCATTTACAAATATAATTAGTATTGTTATACATGCTGCAGTTAAAATCAGTATAATTCATAACTATGTATAATTTACTTATTTTCCACTGTCCTGCACCCCCAGGACATTTATCTCATTGTGGGGGGGAAGTTCCATTACTTTCAGGAGAGGAATAGATGGATTTATAGGCAAAATGGATAGAAACTTTTCACACAAAAGTGGAATTTCATGGGCAAGAATTTTCAAGGAAATGCACTGGTTCAACAGGTCTGTTTCCTTGCTGGAAGGTCACAGTGCAGCAGGTCCATTTGCCCTGTGGATTACCCTCATGTAAACCAGATGTGCCATGGAGATGGAGCTGCAGATCTTCTTGGAGCATTTGATGCTATCCAATCTGACAGGCATCTCCACATGTCTCGCTGAGATGAGAAAATAGGGAAGTAGTATTTTTGAATAATGTTGAAAGCACTCATGGTAATATGGTGTTAGAGAATAATACAAGTGAAACCTGGGGTGGACTTTCTACAGTATACTTCAGTCAAAATATTTTTTAAAAAGTATGTTTATTTTGAGCCCTCCCAAGTGGTTAGGAGGGTTGGAGTGCAGCGGTAGGAAGCTAAAAGCCACTTCAGCATGAGTTCGATCCCCACCCCTGGGATGACCTGCACAGCGTGGCAAATCTCTCCTCGCCTGTCCACAGCTCCCCTCAGCAGTGTTTAAAAAACAAAAAACTGTATTTATTTTGAATAAAGGTATCTGTCTCCTTGGATTTGTCTCATCTTCTGTCACAACTCTTCTTTTTAGAGTTCTTGTCTCTAGGTCTTTGGTTTGATTTTAAAACTATTGTCGTAAAACTAGCTATTGCCGAACAATTCTACTAACTAATATTTTCCAGTCAATCTGGGAGAAAATCTACTTAACATAGTCAAGTTTATGCTTACTTACACTTTTGTAATAGATGAACTAGATGATAAAATTATGTTAGGTGGGATGAATAGCTTGGCATGATTAGGTAGTTTCATGATCTTTATTAAAGATGTCTGCTTTGAGAAATAAATTTAAGCAGTTTATCTTCCTATCAGTATGATTTAGCTTACAAATTTATGACTTCATTTCTTTCAAAAATCTCACATTTGTAATTTATTTCTATTTTGACATCACTTTATATGACAAGAGTTGTTGAGGGTAAAGTGGGTAGAAGTGATGCTTTCTAGCAAGGCAGCATGGTTAGAACAGTCATGAAAATGTCACCTTAGCTTCTGAGGGCCTGCTGTTTCCCAGTTGAATTTCTCCCTTTTATTCCTGACATCATTTTGTGGAAAACGAAGATCTTGCTAACAGTATAGTTTATATATTTCATATATAGCTTGTGGAAATAAAAACATGTTATTTATTGAACGCATTTAATAATATTCAAAATATATATAAAAGGATGTGATTTGTATAGAAGTAATCACAATCTATTATTTTTCTTTTTTTGGATAATATTTATGAGGTATTCATAGATAAATTATATGTATTCACCCTTGAACATAAATGCTAAATATAAACAGGAAGCAGTAAAGTGTCTTTTTTCAGTGTTAATGATTGCTGAGTATTTTAGTACTGAAACAAAAATATTCCATTTTTATCGTGTCTCAGGAATCTTTGTCTTGTCCTAATTTGGAACTTAACCTAAAGGAGAATTTTAAACATTTTAAATATTCATTAATTGGCTTTAATTTATTTCTTATGAAAGAGTGAGTTTATATTGATTGCTTTCTTATTTTTATTGTTGAATTTTAAACATCTTCCTATCAAAATGTCAGTACGTTGTGAACAGTTGTAGACCTTGTTTGTTCAGAAAGAAATAGGTAGCTATTTGAAGTTGCTGGTAAAATCCAATCTGAATGTTTAATCCTATAGCTAGAAAATTGACAGATGCTTAAGCTCCAAAACAGATAAAGTCTTTATGATGCTATTTCTCTTAAACCATATAGATATTAGATTATATAATGTAAATTTGTGCTTCATCATTTTAGCCAGTTTTTGTCATAATTATATTATTTCATATAAAATGTAACGTAATGCTCGAAATTCTTCATAGCGCCTAGCATTTTATCTAAACTCTCTACAATGAATAATATTGTCATTTTTTAGAGAGATAAGTAAATATTGAAAAAAAGAAAATCAGGGAATCTTTAAAGTGAATCTTTTCTTTCTTTCTTTCTTTTTATTGTAATGTGAATTACTCCTGTTTATTTCTGTTCTGTATTCTAGTTTGACCTCTGTTATATTTAAGACAATACACGACTTAACACAGAATAAAATATAATAGTGATGCCTATAAACATCTCATAATACTGGTGTGTGTAATTTTCTGTGTATACAATTATAATTGCTAATTAATGTGCAGTAAAGGCTTTGATGGGATTCTTTGTTTATATACTTGTGGCAAGATTATTGCCAGTTTGTCTTCCACAATTGAGTCGTCATTTTTAAAACATTATATCCCTTTGTATAAAATCAAAACAGGATATATATTATCTTAAGGCTGAAATACCATGCTGTCAAATCTTTATTATTTCTATCTGTCATATCTCAATAACAGAAGAATTTAACAGATCTTACTTGCTCTGACTTTTATGATGCCAGTTGAGACATTTTAGAGCGTGGAAATGGAACACTTGAAATAATTTACCAGGATTACAGTTCTAAGTCAAGACCATCTCAGCCAAACCCATGCATGAGTTTATAATCATTGTATGATCTTGGTTGCAAGTATAAAGAAAAACTTAACTCTAACTGCTTCAATAGTAGCGGTGATTTATTTAGCCATGTACCTGAAAAGCCCAGAGATAGAATGAGCTTGTTGTGTGGTAGGAACTAAGATCTAGGTCTCTTTTTCAGTGTGCCCATGTTTCTGCCATTTTTTGCCTACTTTCCCTTCTGACTGAACTCCATTGATACAGTAATTGTGGATCTTCTTTACCCAACATGGTCTAATCTCCAGCTGGTAAAACAAGTCACTAGGCTTGAACAGGCATCTAGAGATCTCCATGCAGTGAGAAAAGTGACTTACATTGAGTTTTCAGGGATACTTCCGGGGGATGAACCAGCTGTTCTTTATCCAGAGACCGTTTCACAGTGGTGATGGGAGATGTTGAGAAGGGGTTCACTATTTTAACTTTGTTTTCACATGGAAGATTTGCTCACATTTCTTCCATTGCTCATCAGTAGATTGGAGACTAATGACTTAATTCTTTATTTCTTATTAGATGCAAAAGAGTGAAAATCTTTTGAAAAAACAGTGTTAAAGAGATGGCAAATTTGCCCCCAAAGGATTTTTTTTCCTCCTCTTTAATCTATCTGAGGAAGGGAACTAGAAATTTGAAATCCCATCCTAAACAATAATTATGTCTTGCTTAATCAATTGGATATTTACAAAGTTAGAATACCATACACAATCACCAGTATTGCATTTTCTTATAAAGAAATTATCTATTTATTGAAGTCAGAAAAGCTGAGTACCTCATAATAATTTTCTCTCAGGGAATTTGAATTAGAATAGGATAGAAAAGTTTTGCTTTTCACATATACACAAAGAAATAATTACCTAGGTGGTTAATTTATATAGTTACTTAATTTTAATTTTAAAACAACCTGTGATTATCTTTAATTATTAAAAAATATACTGATATGAAGTGTCTGGCCTGAACTAGTAGATCTTATCATCAGTGGATACATATGTCAGAGTTAGATAAAATTATCGTTATAATTGTGGCATTCCTAAGAGTGTGGTAAAGTTATAGAATGTTTCATTCTTTACAAATAAGCAAGCACGTTAGGAAAATGAGAAATCTCAACAGAGTATGCTAAAACCTATTGTCTAGGTTATGACAAACTGACTTCTAGTAAGACAGCACATTCAGTGACTTTAACTGGGGAGGAGGATAAATTGTAACCACTTCTCATCTGTATGCATACAGTCTTTAGAAACCTGGGACTGAGGATGGATGTTGAAATATAAAATTGTTTTCTGCCATGTTCTGTGATATCAAGCTTCTTTATACTGTCAAAATGTACAATGTAGTAAGATGTACAGGCTTGCTGCTAGTTTTGAACTTCAGTAGAAATAGATTTGCCTTCTTGGATTCATAGTGTAATAAAAAAAAGAAACTGCAGTGTATATTATTAGAAACAACATTATAATTAACATACATTATTATCCGAGTGTCTGCGTGTGTAACATACATAAGATTAAAATATGCAGCCCTGAAGGTTGGCATTCTGAAAAAAAGTAACACTGGAGGAAAGGTTTGATAACGGGTGAGTGAATATTCGCTTAATAGTATGCCTACTGTAGGAATGATGTTTTATTTCAGTCCCAGGAGTTGAAGTTGTCACATCAAGACAAGGATTTGTTTAGTTTTGGATGCCTTGGTAGAGGGCACGAAATATAATAGGTTCTCCACACACGATTTTTTTTTTTTTTAAGATTTATTTATTTGTACATACAGAACTGGGGGACAGACCAGAGGCTCAGGGGCTGAGAGGCTTCACCAGAGACAGAGGGGGGAGCAGAACAGAAAGATCTACGAAGTACACTGCTGAGGGGAGCAGCGGGCGGGTCAGGAGAGGTCTGCCTCGCCATGTGGGTCACCTCCGGGGCAGGCAGGGATCGAACTCATGCGAAAGTGGCTTTAGCTTCTCAGTGCAGTGCTTTAACCTGCTGCGCCACCAGGGAGGGCCCTCCACACATGATTTTTGACTTTTGGAATAAAATGCCAATCTTTCAGGATAAATTTATGTATCTCAAATTGGTATGTCTTAAACAATTATATTTGCTTTGTGGTTCATTTAACATAAATCCCTTCTTTTACATTAGTGAACTGTAATTTGTGAACAGTTTGAAGTAGACAACACTAACTGTGCTCATTGTCTCAGTTTTATTGAGATGTGGGGAACAATGGATTGAGCTGATAATAGAACAAGAACTAGAATCCAAGTTGTCTGCCTATTGTACATTTGTATTTATGGTCACTGTTTAAAATATTTAGCATGAAGATGGGACCTTCCTGTGTTGACTGGAATTTATGGAAAGATACTTGCTTGCATTGTGGAGGTCAAGAACAATTCTCTATGGACTCAAATAAGATTAAAGATGAGAGGACTTCAGATTTTCTGGGCAAAATGGTACCAGTTGACAGTGCCAGTGAAACTGACCATATATATGTATAAATGAAAGTTAACTTGCATACCATAATCTATGAAGTAAAGATGATTAACATGCTTATCATTTTAACTGATTATAGGTAAACTTGAAAGGCTTATAGAAAGTTAATAAGAGTGACTGCAGAAATTGGTATATAAGCAAACTACAGAGGAGGATAAAGAATTAACGCACTAGAAAAGAACAGTGAAAAGCACAAGTGCAGTGACTATGTATATTTATCACATAAGAATTTAAAAATAGGTGCTATCGACAGTTACAGAAGTACCTTACTAACACATAGTTTGAATTTAACATCTATTTGGAAGTAAACCCATAAAAATCTCACAAAATATCTGTCGGTGACATGTCACTGCAGACTTGCCTCTGTGTGTGAAAAGCAGATCTTCAGAACTCTAACTAAGCCATGACTAGACACATTTTTTTTTAGCCTAGTTTTTAACCTGACAGGTTTTTTTTGCTAGTCAATTTAAAACACGAGCACAGAAAAGGACGTGCATGTTATCCAGAGAACTCTTTTTTTGTGTGTTATCTTTATTAGTAATAGAACATTTTCAAATATTCTAATTGGTATTGATTTATGCTTCTGTTGTTTCTACTCTCTTCCATTCATTATAAACACATATTTAAAGGATGAACAGTATGAAGTATATGACAAATATTTTGAAATTGCTTTGATTTTAATGCCAAACCTATTGAATGTGTACAAATATATAATGGTTTTGTATAATTGAATTGTGTGTACATAGGTGTAATCAACCGCTTCACAGTTTTATATATTATTAATCTCCTTTCTTTTTTTAGTTTTTGTTTCATTTTAGTTTTCAATCTCCTGCCTTGAGAGGGGTTGGGCAGGCTACTATGAAATGATGTACAATTGTAATTTTAAAAATTCAGTTTTTATATTTTCATACTGAATTTACTATCTAAGATGAACAAGGTTATTAGTGTTTAGGATGCATTGCAAGAAAGATATGATAAATATTTTAGTGGTTTGACTATAAACACTTGCCTTATTTCATTGGTACTTCCCTGAGTCTACTGTCACCAGGTGGGGGAAAGCAAATATTCATTAGAAGACTTAGAAAACATGTACTGTCTTCTCCATAAATACTTGTAAAGTTATATGCTTTGAAAAATTACTTTGAAAAAAAAAACAGAATTGTAAATTCAGTGTCCATTGGGTAGAACTTAAGTTATCTGCTTCTCTTTCTTTTTGATTATAGGTCTCATTGTTTGAGATTTACATAAAACCTTGACAGTCATGAGCAAATCATGTGTGTTTGGTGGCAAACCTCACTGCATTTTTGGGAACAGCAATTTAACTTAAAAGGAAATTTACAATTCTTTTACCACAAATTAGGCCTAGATTTTTGGTCTTTAAATTATGTCTAATTATAGTTAATGAAGTTGTGAATTATAAAAAGGGAGAAAAAGACGTAAACACAATGGAAGTGCGTACATTTTAGCGATGAGCTCTTTTCACTAAAGCTATAAAAATAAATTCATACTATCCTAGTAGATCATGTATGAAAGAATAAGCATGCCTATCATTTGTAAAGTACCTTGGATGAAATAGGCATGTATATGGGGGCAGATATTAAATTTTAATAAAAAAGGATTAGAAAAATTAATTTGTTAAAAAGATTAGTTGGGCCCTCCATGGTGGCGCAATGAGTTAGGAGGTAGCACTGCAAGCAGCCGGTAGCCGCTCCAGTGCGGGTTCAATACCCCGCCCTGGAGATGACCCACATGGCGCGGCAGACCTCTCCTGATCCACCCGCTGCTCTCCTCAGCAGTGTACCTAGTCGATCTGCCTGTCCTGCTCCCCACTCTGGTGAAGCCTCTCAACGCTCCTGCCATATGGCATATACCCCAATTCTGTGTTCACAAATAAATAAAGCTTTAAAAAAAATAAAAATTTTAATTACCAAATAGGAAAGACTCTATTGGCTATTGCTATAAACACCTCTCATGTGTAGGTTACTGGGGAAATTGAGACTGTAGGCCAGTATCTCATGTTTAAAGGAAATCTTTGAAGTCAACTGAATAATTTAATTCCAATAATTTTGTCCCTTAATAAAATTTGCCACTATAGAAGAGAATTCATGTAACTTGACAGGTCTTTCTGTGTTCTCAGAAAATATATCAGTGATAAATTATGTACACATGTTGATTAATTCATTTTGTTATTATAGCGAACAACAGTATCATTTTTGGCATCCAGTAAGGATGAATATGTTTCTGTGTAAGGGGTTACTTGCTGATCAGGACAGGTGAGGAGCTGAGAAAAATGATGGCATTAGATTATTTATTTAATTTAAAAGTCCTTTGGCACTTAAAGCATATTTGCTAAGATGACGGTCTGCCCCATAATGTGCACTGTACATATTGAACAGAAATTATTCCTCTTTCCCTTATTTTCAAAGTCATAAGTTAAATATAAAATAACATTTCTCAGACTGATTTTTGAAACAACCATGATTAATGAAAATGAAAAGGCTGCTTCAGTGATCATAATTACAATTTCTTAAATCTATTTTGGGTATTTTTGCAATAATACAAGTTGTTCTTTAATCTTAAAAATATCCTAACTTATAGACAATCCTTAATATTATTTTAAGTTCAGAAAGTTTCTCAGGAAAATATCCTAAAATTTAATTTCACATAGGTGAAATACTCGGTTTTGACTGCTACATAAATGTAAAATGAAAAGTTGTTTCAGCTACTGTAATTGCTAAACAAGAACAGAAAGAAATAATTGCAACCCAAACATCACTGTGTACAATGTCCCTTTTCTCACATGTTGTAAGAAATTATTTACTTTGCAATTTAAAATAATCTTATTTTCTGGGTCATCTTGATTTCTGAATAAATTCTGAAATATGGTCCTTAGTTGATAATTGTATAAAGGCTACCCCCAATTGTATAGGGGTAAAATGTGAATGAACTTATTTTGAATCCTATAATTTTTGAAATATCTGTTCTAAATGTACGTCTACCTCTGTTTTGCCTTAGGAGTACAAGATCCTCAGCATGAGAGAATCATTACTGTGTCTACTAATGGAAGTATTCACAGCCCGAGGTTTCCTCATACTTATCCAAGAAATATGGTCTTGGTATGGAGATTAGTAGCAGCAGAGGAAAATGTATGGATACAGCTTACATTTGATGAAAGATTTGGGCTTGAAGACCCAGAAGATGACATATGCAAGTAAGTTGTTTCATTTTGATACTGAGGGTTTTAAATCTTTTGTAAGGTGTTTCTGATAGGAGAAATAAGGTTGTAACCTTATTAAAGCTATATTTTACTTAAAAGCCTCATTTAAAACTAGAGGATACACATACGTACACATACACTCATTGATTTCTACTTCTCAAAATAATTTGAAGGAATTTATGTAAGATGATTTAAGTCCAGAACAGGGAATGAAAGTTCAAATAAAGGAATTCTATTGTACTAGAAATCTGATTTACTGTTAGCGCTAAAAGCTTTACATTTGAGCTTCCCTGTAGCCAAATCAACAAAATAAAATATCAGCTATTAAGAGACAAAAATCTGCATGGGTATTTATAACCCACAGTATTATACAGATATACAGTCTACAACAGAAGATATACAGTCTAAAAACAGAATTAGCAATTTAAGTTAACATGGTTTGCCAGGTAGAAATTCTTCATAATTTTCCTAGAAGCTTTCATGAACAGAAGTCAGCTGGAATATTTCACCCACGCAAAAGACCACCTACTATATGTCATCCAAATATTACTCTTTAAATCCTTCGTGAATACACTTGTCAAGGTTGGGTGGTCTTATTGAAGATTTCTCACTTCAGTGGCATTGGTATACCATGAAAATATTTTGCTTAAGCTTCTTTGTGAAGTTATTTTCTCTTTGATATCCAAGTTAAAAGAGGATTTTCATTTTATGGTATATTATAGATAAATATTTCAGCACAGAAGAAATAAACTTTGTACATGCTGTCATCACAATGCAAAACTTTAACATTTATAGTTAGTTTTTTTCTCATCTCTTCTTTCTGGGACTATGCATTTCTTGTTATTTTTTTTTCTTACATCTATAATCTTAAGACTTTGAGAAGTAGAAGCTGTCCAAGCTTTCTTTAGGCGGTGTAATTGAATCCTTCATTTTATAGATAAGAAAACAGTGATCAGAGAAATAGCTGCCTTTGAGTCAGTATCATTCACTTCTTACACTTAAATGCTGAAATCCATTTTCACTAACACTAACAGAGAGAGTCTTTTTACCATGATGAACTTCACTTATTCTTTCTATGTAGAAAGATTCCACAATCTTATCAAAAATTGGGGAGGGTTTATTTAAAAATGTGCCCTACTTGCAAAGTAGCAATTTATCTTACTACAGTTTCATGAATTCTGATTGAAAACAGGAGACTCCTAAAAAGTCCAAGGACTGTCAGACATTGTAGCACCTAGGTTAGTATCAGAACTGCCTGTGTCTCTTCCCCTGCTCCCAGTTTTCGTAGGTGAGGGCCGCAAGGCCCACAGAGGAAGACAGAGAGGGTGCTCTGTCTTAGAAGTATGCACAGGTTTGTGTATGCATGTAGTTAAAACAAAACTTAGCCGATCAGCCATCTTGCCTCACCTCACCTATAATTCTGTCTTACTCGGTATGAGATTTAGGCAAATTGAGTTTCCTTTGGTTCTCCCTGAAGATACCTCCTTGTCCTTGCATATGTGACCTCTGTTTTGGTTCTAGGTTGTTTTCCTACTCTCCTGATTTTCTGTAATGCTGCACATGTTCTTATTGCCCTATATACTATCCCATGAAAATATATTTTCCTATTTTTAAACATATTACAAATAAATACCATGTGTTTACTTGTGGTGTATGTGTTTCAAAACAAGCAAAATTGAAAACCATGCATCTTTGAAGTAAGTTCAAGTTCATGTATATATAATTTAAACAATTTCTTTTATTTGATGTAAAATGTCCTAGCATATAAATCACCTGACCTGTATGTTCTACTTTGATAAGTGTTTGGCTTGTTTCTAGTTCTTGTGCAAAGTGCATTGAAATCCATTCAGCCACTTCTTTTGTCTGGTGAATTCAGTCCATTGAAGGGGATTATTGAGACATGAGTGCTCATTGCCATGTTGCTATGCTGTGTTGTGTGTGTGTACATGTATATGTATTTTGTTTTATTTTATTTTTTGGTTATTTTGGTTTGTTCTCTCTCAGTCTCTGTCTCTCTTGGCTGCCTGTCATGTTTTGTTCTAGTCCTGTTGTCTGATGTGTTACCTCTATTATTTTTTGTTTGCAGGTTCCACTGAGCTTAGTGTTTGACCATTTTGCGATCCTTGACTGCCTGGTCTCTCACCGGCTCGGGTCAACCACTTTGTTACTTCCTTCTCAGCTATGTTAATTTAGGTGTTTGCTGTCTCAGTATTTGCTGTTTCACTGCATATTATAACCCCTTTACTATTTCTTTCATGTGTGGCTTGGTCTTCATACATTCTGTTAGATTTTGCTTTTCAGTGAAGCAGCTTACTCTTCTTTCTGTCTTGAATGTTAATCTTACTGGGTAAAAGAGACTGGGCTGGAAGTCTTTTTTCTTTAAGTTCTTTAAATCCTTCAAGTCCCTTCGTTCTCCTATGTTTCCACTGAAAAAATCCACTAGCAGTCTGGCATGCTTTTATTGGGAACTCTTTTCATTTGGTGTTTTTAATATTCTGTCCTCATCATTGGTTCTCAGCATCTTTATTGTAGTGTCTTGGTGTGTGTCTGTCTGGTATGATTTTGTGTGAGCTCTTCTGCCCTCCTGGATTGCGATGTCTGGTTTGTTTCCCAGATGAAGATGGCTTTCAGTGATTACTTCTTTAAATGCGATTGTGTATGCTTTTCTCTTTCTCCTTCTGGAACCCCAAGAACAGATATTATTTTTCTTCAGTAATCCAGAGAGCTCTCTCTATTTTCTTTTCTTATTCCTTTTTTCCTGTGCATTGTTCTGTTGTTCTCCAACATTGTCTTTTTCAAGCTCATTAATTGTCTCCATTGGTTCTGTTAGTCCTTAATTGTATTTTTAAAATCAGCTAAAGTGTTTCTTACTTATCTCTGATCGTGGTTGTCTCATATTTTAATCATCTTTATTTTGTTGTGTTTTTTGAGCTCCATAAGCGTCACCAGAGCCAACACTCAACCGCCCCGACACCCCCCCCCCCCCAACACACAACACCATCATGTCCCCAGCTCTGCTGAGCTGGGGTGCCTTTTAGAATTTGTTTTATATGCTGCATTTGTGGTACCTTCTTCTGTTTCTCCATTTAAGTTTTTTTCTGGGTTTTAATAGGTATAGATTTTCAAATGCTGTCTCTGCACCTGTTCAAGTAATTTGAGGATTAGTACTGTCAAGGGCAGAGCAGTGGGGCACCAGAGTGTCACCTCCAGTGGCTCAGGAATTTGAACTCCTGCTGTGCTGCGGGCTCCAGAGTGACCACTCCTCCAGAGTATCTCTTACAGACTGTGGCCACCTCTACTCTCTGCTCTTTTAAGCTCTCGATGCAGCACTGAGCACTTATAGCTGAGATGGGGGTCAGAGGTCAGGAGTCAATATCTTTTCTCTTCCAGCAAAGAATTGTTCTGGAGTGTTTGCTCCTGTTATTGGTAGGTGCTTGGCGCTAGT
>NW_004567119.1:14107778-14130015 GCF_000260355.1 Condylura cristata | reverse complement strand
TTTCGGCCCTTTTTGTCAATCTGGTTGATTTTCCTAAAGCTATCCCCACTGCTGACTGTGAAGGTTACTGAGGGGTTTAAATAGTTTAATTTTTTGGAGTCAATATCTTTTCTCTTCCAGCAAAGAATTGTTCTGGAGTGTTTGCTCCTGTTATTGGTAGGTGCTTGGCGCTAGTGTGTTCGAGTGTTTCTCCATTTTGGTTTTAGCCCTGGGGTGGAAATGGCATGTGTTTGGGATATTTCAAGCTGTGCTTCAAGTATCCTGTTCTTCTGTCACAAAAGCCACGCACTCTGACTAGATTCAGGCCCGGCCGTTCTATAGTGAGAGCTGTGGGCTGACGCCAGTGGGCCTCGTTTTGTGCTGTCACGCTGGCTACTGTTGAGCAGCACCTGCATCCCGGGTGCTGCTCACTGCTGCCGATGCAGGGCATTGGGGGGGGGATCCCAGGAGCCCCAGTGTGGATGGGTGCCCTGGTCGAGGTTGTAGGAGGCTCTGCACAGCCTCCTGCCATTCCTCTCTCTTGGTGTTCTACTGCTGTGTTGTCACGCTAATCACAGTTCACTTAATATTTTCCTAATTTCCCCTCTGCCTTTCTGCAGGCCAGGTGCACCTAGTATATGCTGTAGTCACCCATCTGTGTGTGTGGTTTTTTTTTTAAACCTGTATTTTATAGCAAGTTGGTTGCATCTTTTGGAAGCTCACAGGCAAGCACATTCTGCTGCGTCTTCTGGGCTGCTTCATCTTCTTTTACATTTCTTAGGTTTGTGTTCTCAATGTAGAAAATAGACATCAATTTCTGTTTGTAATAGCTATCTTAGAAATGCTTATTCAACTTTAATAGCTACATAGGGGAAGGATGTCCTAAAAGAATTTTGAGCGTGCAGGTGAGGCCCCACAGACATGCAGCCCAAGTCCACTCTGGCCTACCCTGTAACAGAATCAATGTTTATTCCCTTTTCAAAATATAAAATTACCCAGAGCATTTTTTTTTTTTTTAGATTTATTTGTGCATACAGAACTGGGGTACAGGCCAGAGGCTCAGAGGCAGCTAGAGGCTTCACTAGAGACAGAGTGGGGAGCAGAACAGGCAGATTGACGAAGTACACTGCTGAGGGGAGCAGCGGGTGGGTCAGGAGAGGTCTGCCGCGCCATGTGGTCACCTCCGGGGCAGGTGGGAATCGAACTCATGCAGAGGTGGCTTTAGCTTCTCAGTGCTGTGCTTTAACCCGCTGTGCCACCAGGGAGGGCCATACCCAGAGCATTTTTAAAAAAAGATTTATTTATTTATGCGTACAGAATTGGGGTACAGGCCAGAGGTGCAGGGACAGTAAGAGGATTCACCAGGCAGAGTGGGGAGCACAACAGACAGATGGACGAAGTACACTGCTGAAGGGAGCAGCCGGTGGGTCAGGAGAGGTCTGCCGCGCCATGTGGGTCACCTCTGGGGGAGGCGGGGATCGAACTCATGCTGAAATAGCTTTAGCTTCTTAGTGCTGTGCTTTAATCTGTGTCACCAGGGAGGACCACCCCAGAGCATTTTTAACTACTGTGGAAGGCTAACTCCCCAGATGTCACCATAGTAGCAGTAAAGCGGTTGAGTTTATTGTTACTATAGTGACAGAGAAGCCCACCATGACAGTTTTCATAGTGTCTGCAGAGGAGAGCGTTCCCAAATTCTGCTAAGAATTTGCGTTGGATTTAAGATGGAGTTTTCAGTATGAAGACTTGGTTAAGATTGAATAAGCATCATAATGTAATAATTTGGAATTGATGGAAATGGCTAGGCAGGAATTTTCAGGTGAGGGGGTTAGCCTTGTTAGTAAAATCTTGATCTTTTCAATTGGAATAGCTTATGGTTTGAGGAAGGAACTTCTTGTAATCAACAGTAAAATTGTCTGGCCAATAGTGAAAGCAATGAAATGGTGATGTCATGTTACTGTAAAAAGTGGGTAGGTAGGTAGTTTCGGCCCTTTTTGTCAATCTGGTTGATTTTCCTAAAGCTATCCCCACTGCTGACTGTGAAGGTTACTGAGGGGTTTAAATAGTTTAATTTTTTTTTTTCAGCTCCACAAATAAGTCATTGATTTTATTATTTTGTAAGATTGATTTTTTTTTAAAGTGTACCTATGGGTCAACTGGTGTGCTAACCATTTCTTCTTGCAATCAACAATTTTTAGAGTATCATTTAATTTATTTTAAGTACAGTCTTTAAATATTAAGTCAAAATCTGTTGATAGTAAGTGCTCAGTGATTTTTATTTGCAAATATATTTTACCTTCTTTTTTCCTTCATTGTTAATTGAATTGAGAATGAGATTTTTATTTTAATTTTTTTTTTCACAATTTCTTGAATGTACCATTCTAATGTTCTTTTGGCTATTGACAAGTAAGTTATCAAATTAACTGTTGACACATCCCTGTCATCTCCTAGTAAGGGCACATTTTTACAAGACAGTAGAGTGTGGGTAGTAGAGTGAAAGGAAAGGAACAGAGCTAGTTGCTAGCCCTAGGGGTCTCTTCTCCTATACCTACATGGTATTTGGCCTTGACCCTCCTACACCAGGGCTCTAAAGATACCCCGAGGACCTGGGAGCCTGTTTACGTCACTGATAATCTTGATCTGCTGTGCTTTTTATGCTCTAAAGAATTCTACTAATATTCTGACAGTTCATTATTACATTAAAAACTTGGTTTGCTTTCAGTTATTTATCTAGTAATTTTAGCTCTAATGGCCAAGAGATTTTTCCTGCCTACCATTGCCCAACATGTGGTTAGAGAGACCCGCCTACTCTCAAGTACAAGTTCAAAATAGATCTGAGAAAAATGGCAAAATAAATCTTCTTCATGACAATGCTATAAAACTGAAGTAGAAATGTGCTCTCTTACAGTGAAGTTTAAGAATTTAAACATCCCCCTTATAAATACTCTTTCGAGCCTGAATACATAGGCCTAGAGAATCTAGCTGTATCTTTGAAAGAGGACAGGCTCTGGTGGCAGTTTTGACTTCTCCCGCCTAGTCCTACAGGTGTCTCAAATCATCTTTATTAAAGAACAAAATAGAGTGAGTTGTGATTTTATGAGATTAAATATTGTTATCATTAAAAAGAGCAAAACACATAGATGAAGTAAAGATTTATGCTTTTTCAGCCTTATGGTGGAAATATTGGTCTGGGAAAAGAAGCAAAAAAGGTGAATGTTTTGTGTGTGTAAGGTCTGTGGGCTTTGATAGAAGAACGGAGAAGTCAGTGCCATCCAATATATTTCATATTTGTAACTGTTTATAAATTTAGAAAAAGTTGAGTGTGAGTAATTAGTAGGGTTCTTGTCCTCTGCTTATATTCAGTTCTGACCTATTATTTATTGATTCTGTCTTTTCCGAAATTCTAATGTTAGTGGCATAGAGTATCCTTAGAAGGGGTGTGTTTTTAACAAAAAAGCTTCCTCAAATGCTTCATTATTTGGTCTACTTATTACATGTAAAATTTTATAAAGAGAAAACCCATAAGAGAGCATATGAAAAAAATGAGCTCATCATTCTGTCCAATTTCAAACCATCTCTCTCCTTTACCAAAATATCTGTTTCTTTTGGAGGAAATATTGTGACTGGTCAGTACAGAAAAATTTAATGATTCATAGAAATAGTAAGTATATATGTGAAACAATGACTTATTTGATATTTAGAATTTATAAAGATCAAAATTTAGTTTTGTTTTTTTTTTTTATAAATCAGAAACTTTTCCCTCTTCCTCTGTTTATAATGGAATCAACGCAGCACTATTGTTTGGTCATGTATTTACTCTTCTATTCAACAAGCACTTCTCCAGCACTGCGGTAGGTGCCAGGCCCACTCAGTGAGTGGGAGATGACTCCTGTCCAGAGCTGGGCTGAGTCTGGGCAAAGGGGCAGACGAGTAAACAGGCGATTCAAACAAAATGTCACCAACTCTAGGCTGTGGTAAATACAGAGTATAATTATTACTGTAACTGACTGTGTTTCAATGGCTTTGTTGACCATTTTCTAATTTGTATCATCGCTGTATGCTTTACCAACAACAGCCTATAAATAATTATTATTCTATTATAGAAAAAATCAGAGTGATGGATTAAGCCTGTCGCGCAGATCTCCTAACTCAAGCATTCATTTTCTCTTTTTTCACTCTAGTAGACAATTTCTAAAGACAATATAGATTTCTTCCATCAATTTTACATTTTCTGTTTAGGTTGTGAGTGCTGGAATTTTAAGGAAACAATTGTCCTTGAAAAAATAGCAAAAAGTATTCCTTAGCTGTATGGTGTATAACTAGAAGAAAGGAGTATTTTTTATTTAGTTGAAAATGGCCTTTGAAGCCCACAAGTGCATCCTAAGAATTTATTTCCCAAGCAAACTGTTTTCACGATCTCCTTAAAAGGACTGAGGGAAAGAACAGGCACCATGAGCCATTGTTTAGCATAAATGATCTTAAATTTTAGCCCTGGGAGACCCAATGGCCTTATAAAAAGTCCTTCAAAACGTCTTTCCCAGCCTTCCTCTCTGTCCTTAATCCACAGAACTGGGCCTAAGATTAAGTAGCTGGATGTTATTTAATACAGCTCAAGAGTTTCAATCCAGCTTATGATAGCAAGAAAAAGAAAATGCTAAATAAAAAAGTTCCCTTCCCAGGCCCACTGTGGGAGCCCTGCAATAAGATCATGTAAGATTCCCCAGGAGTTACGGTTTGCCCCTTCTGTGGTGTACAAGCCTTAACCAATGGCAACGGAAAGGGGAGCCAGTTGGCTTAATTCATGAGTGGTCCTCAGGGCTTGCTTTAGGGATCCATCTGTGCCAAAGCACGTGCAAGTTGGTTACCTAAACACAGCCTGGCTTAAGGAAGAAGAGGAATGTGGTTTTCTACGTGCAGACAAATGGTAGTGTCTACTGCAGGTCTCTCATAACTTAGAAGTGAAGAATTAAAGCATAAGGAGATTAGTGATAATCCAGGGAGGTATGCAGATTCAGTGTTTATTATGTCTTGAAAAATAGGTAAGACTTAAGTAGCTGACTAACACCTAATAGATTTTCAGGATGTTAGTTAAAATAGAGTAAGTACAGTGAAAAGGAATGAGAGCTCTAGATAGTTAGACTAAAGGAGCAGAAATAGAGGACAATTTGCGCAAAGTAAATTTCTCTGCAGTTGAGTTAACTTGAATCTGTAGTAAGTAGCAAGGCTCTCCTGGGGGAGAGAAGCCGATTGTGAAGGACTTTGAATACTAAGCTGATGGATGCGGACTTCCTTTCTTATACTGTCAGAAGCTAAGAGTTTTGCTGTAGAACAGACTCTTATGCCAGTCCATATTTTTAGAAGAGACTATAGTCAAATACATACAGAATAGATTGGAGAAGAGTTTGAAGGTAATTAAAATAGTTGAAAGGATTTCATTATTTTGCAAATACAAAATTCTCCATAGATGTTTCCTGACTTACACTTGGCCAAATTATTTTCTTATGAGTCCAGTAACAAAAAATGCATTGTTCTTAGATTGTCCCTGTGATTATTAGTGCTCTGTGTGGGGGAGTGAGATCATGGTGGGTGGGCACCCACCCGTGTGTATCCAAACAAAACTTACTGATACCCCAGTGCTGCTGAATACAAAGCTACGTTCATTTTTTGGCCCTGAACCTTGAATGTCATCAACTGTCAGTCTCCCTTTCTTGACTTCTGTAGACCTACTACTTGCAATTTCATTCTGAACCAGTCTGTCTTCATAAAGTGTCAGTGAAAACTGTGGAAATATCAGTATTTTAGCACTGGCCATCTTTGAAGGAGACAGGCATTTTTCTTGTAAAATTTGTCAGAAGAGTTTTGATTGATCTGGTCTGAACCAATCCCTGGATGGGGGGTGAGGGGGCTGTCTTATGGGTTACAGTGCTCAGCAGGATTGGGGTTACATATCCATCCTGAGCCAAGTGATGAACTGTGATTGGCAGCAAAATGGTCCCTGAAAACTAAGCTCTTCACTGACTATCAGAGAAAGAAAGTGGGACTGACAAATGCAAAAATACAAAAGGTCTCCACACTGGGCTTCAGGACTGAGAGATACCGAAGTGAAGCATACACAGTACAATTTCTATGTTCCTACCTGCACCTCTGGTAGCATAAGACATTAGAGTAAAGACCTTACCAGTGGCCTTTCCAGCAACTCTTCAAGTATAGTTAGCTCAGTGGCATAATTTATAGTTTTGTTATCCTTTGACCTCGTAGCAATTACTTTTGTGACTTAAAAAAAAAATCATTCCCAAGAGGGTTTAAAATGAAGGGTGGGGTTCTGACCAAGGCTGAGATCAAGAGACTCTGCCCTTGGCTAATGAGATGTTTTGGTTTTATGTTTTGAAATGTTCGAATCAACATTCCAAGCAGAGAAAGAATGTACCCTGGAACTCCCAAAACTCATGTCTGGCTCCCCCACATTTTCCTCTCACCAGACTTCCACCTTTCTCCTGTATCTTGCCCTCTCTTCGACTCTCTGTATCTCCCTCTCAGTATCTTCCTCGGCCTTTTGTTCCCTTCACTTCCTTTCTTTTTTTTTTTTTATGGTTTTTGTCCAGAGATCTGTTACCCACATTGATTCAGCCATATGAGGCTTTGGGGAATGTTCAAATGCCATTCCACCAATCATGTCTTTACTTTCAGTCGTTGCTGTTCCTGTCACTAGGGATAAGAGCTCTTGTTTGCTTCATCCAGATGGCATAAGAACCAAAACAGAGAAAACCTTTCAAAACCAAAGATGTTATGGACCTTGCTAGTTATGGACCTGTACCAACTTACCAGACAACTTACCAGACAACCAGAACAGTAGCATAACAAAGGACTTGTAAATGCATAATTTTAAAGTATGCTATCATAATTCCTCATTGGATTTTCTCTTCCCATTTCTATGTCTTATGACTATCTCCAGTATTAAAGTATTAATGTCATTTTGCCATTTGCGCTTTCAGTGACACCCCTCTTTCAGTCCACCTGGCCCTGGCTCTTGGAGAGCTGAATTATATTGATGTTCAAGCTTCCTTTGTAGAACAGACTGTCTTCTGAAGAAATTCATATTGAAATAGACTGCCCCCATAGGTGTCAATCAAACAAGAAGATGCTGATTTAAGACTCATTTCTAACTGGTTGATGGTCTTGTTCCGAATTTTTATTTGATTTCTTCAAATAAAATTTGTTAGAGTTTCAAAAACAAAACAAAACCCTAACTTTTGCAAAAGGATTGTGGTCTCACTAGGTAATTGTTGGTTCAATTTGTGTTATTTAAGAAAACCTTTACAAGTCAAGCTTGAAAGATTTTATTGCATCTGATTCACATAGGAGCATACAGAATGAAAGTTTTGGAGCAACTCATAGCTTCTTGGCAGTGTAACTTACTTGTAAATCTATTTCCAACTAAAGGAGTGGTATGAACATTATCTTTTAGTCTGTGTTTACTGAAGGTCAATTAGCACAACTCTGAACCCCAGTAACTGATTCTGTAAAGACAGAAGCAACTACTATCATTTATAGGAAGTGTGGGCAAAGGGGGACAGAGGTTCTGTCCCTCACAAAGTACACTTTAATTTGTGGCTCCAGTTCAGTGCTAGGCTACTGGGTGCCTTCTTAATATGGCTATAGTTATATACTGCAGCTCTGGGAAAGGTAGACCTTCTTCGTTTCTGTCAATAGAAAACTTCAGATAACTGGTACACAGAGGTGGCTGTTTATATCCATTGTTAAGATACCAAAGGAGTCCACAGAGAGAGGAGATTTGTCTTCACTTACCAAGGGAGTAAGCTGAATGCAGGTTTGGATCCCTACAGCACTACTAGTCGGAAAAATGAAGAAATCCCAATTGTCCTTTGCTCCACGTACTGCACCAATCACTTGGATTATTTGGTAGAATGAACTGGTGACTGATTTACATGAGAGGGTAACTGACCTGCAAGAACACTGACTGGCACTGGCCAAGCAGACTCTGATTTGGTCCCGCCACTTCCTTCTAGATATATAGTCTTTGGTAAATTAATTAGCCTGTCTTATCATCATCTTTTGAGATACACACACACACACACTCTCTTATGTACACATATACCTATATACATATGTGTGCATATTTATGTTTAAAGGAAGGATCACAATGCTGAAAACCCTGTGTTTCCCTAGAATATGCTCAAATAAATGGGAGCAATACATTTGCTTTGCCTTCATCCAAAACAGTTTGTTTTATAAAAGTCCATTGAAAATATTAAAGTTCAAGATAATTTTAACTTTTCTGTTGCTATGAAAAAAGCTCATTTCAGAGTTAGAAATGTTAAATTATTCATGAACTTTTGGCTAGAAACCCATTTTTAAATTTGGCATTAGTTTTAAATTGTAAATGCTAAAAGTTCTAATAAATTCCATACTGTGATTAGTTCAGTGAAAGCAATTTTCTGGAAATGTCATAGTCCAATCTATTCTCTTGTCATCACATACCTCTTCTGAGTGAGAAATGTACAAAATACCTGTGTTTTACCTAACCCGATGATTTCCCATTTTGAACATTAAGAGTCTACCTTTTTAAATTAAGCTTAAAGTGACAAAAATGTTACTGCTTAGATATCTGTCAGAGGCTTCTTGGTGGTTTCTTTTGTCAATTTCAAAATCGTAACTGTATGACTCAAGACCATGAAGAATTCTTGAATGTAATGGAACCAACATTTTTTTTTTTTTTTTCAGTTGAGGTAACATTGGTTTGCAGCACTGTGTGTGACTCAGAGGTACAGGAACATTTTTGATTCAGTGTGCTGCTGACAGTGGCGGTGTGGTAGTCTTATCCCTTACCTGCAATTCCTTTGGAAGCTTCACTGCTCAGAGATATTTTCCCCACAAATAGTTATTCCTCAGAGCTGTTTCAAGAAGTTAGGAAAATGAATACATCTTTAAATTTCAAATACACTTAGCTCCCTGTCTTCCCATAGACAAAGATTGTTTCCCCACATGGCAGCTGACTTAACCCCCTACTCCTTTCTCACCAGAAACCCCACACACTAACTTCAAAAACCTCATCTACTGCTTGACCTTTCTATCTGTAGTTCTCCATCTCAGTCCATCAATTTGAACAAGCAAGCTAGTTCATGATATCAAAATATTTGTGTAAATGGAACCAGTCATAATTTATTGCTTCTAAAATTATTTCATGGGATTGTGGTAGGCACTGTTTTTGCTGAGGCATTGGGGTTAATCTCAGTGGAAATGAGGCCTGCACTGTATATTATCTTAGGGTATTTTAAGAAAAAAATATCTCTAATCACAGTTTACCCACTATTTATCTAGATTAAGAACTTCCAAATAAGTGACTGTCATAGTTCAGCTTCGTAATGCAAATTGTGACACTTCTCTCAAGCTTTGCAAAATTCAGACACTTTTCATGTGTCTCAAGAACATTAATATGAGGAATTTTCTTAGAAGATGAAAGGAAGTTTTAAAAATCCAATCCAAGTTTTTCTAGTAGCATGAGAGAAAAAGAGAAGGGAAGAAAGGAGAGAGGAAGAGGAGAAGGAAGAAAAAAGGAATGGGAGAAAAACTGATCTCTGAAGTGTGCCTCCTTATCTGCAGTTGCTTATCTGCAGATCAATTCCCCTTTGATATTTGAGCTACTGAAAACCTGGTTAGAGAACCAAAGCCAAAGGTGCCATTTATTGAGCGCCTACTATTAGCAAGTCCTCAACTAGGTAGAACTTGACTAGCCCTTCGCAGTCATTCATGGTAGAAATTATCCCTATTTTATAAGGCAGCATACAAGCTGAAGAGGATTAAAAAGTTGCCCCTCCCCCCCAAAAAAAGAATATATACAAATGGCTGAAAGACACACACACACACACACACACACAAAGTTGTCGCGATATACAGAGTGGATGTGTTCTAACACCACTTACCAGGAGGAGTGTTGAGAAATGCATAGTTGGTGATATGCGGACATCATATGGTATAGGTGCCCAACCTAGGGCTTGCTCTACCTATTCATGTGGGGTGCCTCCTAAGTGACGCCACCGTCAGCTTCACAGTGTCTCCTGGACAGAGCCATCGTTAGAGGTGCATAGCTGCAAGCAAGAGATGGCTCTCACATCTTTGTGCTTAGGTCTAGTATTATGGAGAATCATCACCTCTCTATTACTGTCATCGTCTCTATTAGCTGTCATAGTATTTGCTAGGCAAGAAAACCATCATTATCGGTCTTTCCTGTTCATCATAGAATTTAATAAAGTTAACACCTTGTAAGACTATAAATCTTGTGTCATACAGTGTGATCCTGTGAATGGTTTACTTCCTAATGATAGTCTCCATAATAAAGTAGACACTAATTTGGAAAACATAACTCCATTCCCAAACTGTTAGCTAATAATTGGAATGTATTGACATCAAGTCTTTTATAGTGGATGTGGAGTTGAAGTTTATTTATGCTCTGGTGTATTGGGCTGTGGGTAGATGATGTGAGTGTTTGCTCTCCTGTGACTAGAGATGCTGTCGGTGCTCCCTGGATACCTACTAAGTGTAAGGGATTGAGTGACAGAGCAGAAGCATTAATGTAATTCTTGTCCTCGGGGAACAACCAGAGTTATTTATGCCTAAGTGAAACAAGCTGATATATAGTTAAATGATAAATTGTGAAGAAGGGAATGTCTTTGCAAAATGCAGGCCGTCACCAGCAAGTAGCTTCATGAATTCACCACAGAATGTGACCTCTAGATGACTCAAACTCCAACTTGAAAAGCTTATGAAACAGTGAGTTTTTCTCCAAAGACCAACCTATAAATCAGAATTAAACTTAAATGAAAATTATACTGTCCAAGTTTCTGATTTGACAGATAAGAGACAATTAACAGCAGCAAGTGATGGTGGTGTGTGTGGTGTTCTATGGCATGTTTGCCAAGGTGTTTTATGAAAGAGGCATAAGATAAGGCTTTCTGAAATTGTAGTACTTTTATAGAGGTAACTTTGGTTTACAACACTTCTATGTTGTAAACATGATTGAGGGCTACGGTTCACACCTCTTCATTCACACCTCTTCAGATGTATGTTACCACACCACACCCACCGCCAAAGCACCAGTCATCCGTCTCCATATCCTTTGTGTTTTGTTCCTCTTGCACTTGCTTCTTATTTTCATCCTCCCTCTCTAGTAAGTCATGTTTATATGGTAGAGAAGTTTTACAGTGGTCTAGAAGGAGGAGAAAATTACAGATAGACCAAAATATTCGAACTAATAACTTTTTATGGAACTTTGAGTGATAAAGAATTAGTCAGACAACATGCTATAATTCATTAATTCCTGTTTAAGAAAGTAGGTGGGAAGAAAGAGAAAAGACTCTTTCTGAGTCCCTTGAAACTGGTAAAATATTTAGTTCAAGAATATAATATATAGTAAAAATAAGATTTGAGTTTATTTCAGAGCATGCAGTTCATACTGCTAGCCCTTTATTCTGGCAGTAACCTTGGCAGCAATGAGGTAGGTATCTTTCCTTGCTGATCTTCAGTAAAATCTAGAAATGCCTCTCCTGGAGACAGATTTGAATAAGATATAGCAAGATATTAAAACACAGCAATTTGCAAACCAGTTTTCAGTAAATGTGCTGTGTGTACACAGCAAATCGGAGTGTTCACTATGGTAATGGCAGCGTGTGAGAAAATGTAGGTTCACTAACATAATAGTGAATTCTGAAAACAGTGACTAATTTATCACTGAATAAATCCATGTCCTTCTTTAAAAAATGCACTATAATTATTTTGAGAAGATTAGTCATGCATAAAGTTAGTGTAAAGAGCCAGAATTAGAGAAAAAAATATTTAAGGGTGTGTGTGTGTGTAGTTATATATGACTATTTCAGTCAATGTGTAATGTAATAATATGCATAATATTTAATGCATAATATTTAATTACATGGTTGTCTCCTGTGTCTACATATATTTGTGTAAGTTAATATGTATGTAGAAACTCATCCATCCACCCTCCACCCATCCATCTATCCATCATTTACCCCTCAACAGTGTGTGGACTAAATGTCAAATATGACTTGAATATAAAAAACATTATTAGCTGGATACCAAAAAGCATTAATAAAGGGGGGCCCCCCTGGTGACATAGGGGTTAAGGTCACAGTGCTATCAAGCTATCACCAACCATTGTGATTTGAGTTCAATCCCCCACCAGAGAGATGTCCCACATGGCATGGCAGACCTCTCCTGAATCCGCCCGCTGCCCCCTCAGCAGTGTATTTCAGTCAGTCTGCCTGTTCTGCTCCCCACTTTTTAAAAGAAAGCATTTAGACACTCAGATAATAGCATTCAGAGTTTAGTGGGTGTGGTGTGTGTGGACCATGCTGTGGAAACAGTGCAACTTTGCCTGTGGCCTCCCAGAGAGATTCCCTGAGGAAGGCATGCGTAATTAAATGTGAAGGAGACACAGTGAGCATGAGTGTGTCCAGTGAAGTGGTAGAGATGTCTGTATGGGTGGTAAGAGATATAATCAACTTTTAAATACTGAGCAGAGAATCCTTTGTTTTGAAGAGATGGGGTCCCTCCCCCCTTTACCTCCCAACCCCTCACCCAAACCCCCATACTCAATATTTTAAAAGTGCCCATTAGAAAACTCTAAATGTATCCAGTGAAATGTCCCACCATATGTGCTTGGAACCCATTAGTCATGACTTGGTGATATAAGTACGTTCTTGACCTATGACAGGAATATTATTGCTGGAGTTGCTGCATGAAAAAATATGATCATATTTGCCATCTGGTAAAATATGCTGGCTCGCCCAGGTTGAGGTTCACAAATGACTAAAGCCCTAAATAACCCACAATTACTCAGTTGCCCAAAGGCCCACAAGTAGAATGGAAAGTTGTATGTGTTTCTTCTGATCCCTGAACTGAAGTTCTGGGTAGGGGAAGAGAGAAGAAACACACTGCTTTATCCACAGTTTATAACCTTGGTAATTAGAAATTCAGTTCTCTTATCAACTAAATGAACAAGGGTCCGAACAAATGTGTTCTTGCCATAGCGAAAAAACAATAGATAGGGCCGAAGGATTTGTTTAAAAGCCCTCAAAGAGCTTACAGTCTAAGCTTTCTGTTGTCGAATATTTTATAGACATTTGACATATATTTTTCATATTTTAAACTTTGCCTAAAGTGAAAACATAAATAGCTTTGTAACTGAAATCAAAGTGCCTAAGTTGCTACAAATGGCGACTTGGGGCCCTCCGATTGCCTGTGTATGTGATGACTGCATCTCTTTACAGGCATTTTCTAGACAATGAGCTCTAATTTCTACTTAGTTCTCCTGAAGTCATATTAGGAGGAGGTTCCTCACTACCCAATGAGCTGGGCCTCTTTATTTACTTTATTATTTTATACGATTAATAAAATTAAGAAATAAATGTGTGGCTGATGACTTGTATTACCAGAGGAGGAATTTGAAGCTCAGCAGGAAAAGTAGGTAGGTAAAAATTCCTGAATATATGATTAGAATTCATGCGATAACATACCAAAACAGCTACTCTCCCATGTCTGTCAAGTAGTGGGAAATCAGAGAAAACATCTGGAGCAAAAGCGGAAATGAAATGAGTGATAAATTTGAAACTGTTAAAAACTGCTGAAGTTTCTGGTAGCACAGGAACCTCTGAACCTCTATGGTAGGTATGCTGGCTTTAAAGCCCTTCAAGGGGTCATTTTAACAGGATGAGGGAAGAAATAAATGCAGAGCACAAGGAAGATTTTAAAAATGAGATGTGGAGAATGAAACAAACCGAGGGCCAAAAAAGGATCTTGCAGCGGAAGGTAGATTTAGCCAAGTGGGCACTAAGCCTTGTATTTCTTATTTCATTTCTCAAAATATGAAGTAATCGTCTTAGCAGGACTTATAACAGTGACCAAATCACCTAACAATCTGAAATGTTTCCTTTCATATAAAGATTTTGTGTGTGTGTAGCTTTTAAGAAATGACAGCCCCTTTCTTTCTCTCTCTCTCTCTTTTTTTTTTATTTTTTTGGCCTCAGGGTATAATCAGGTTTTGTGAAAAATACAATCCCCAAGTAATCCTACAAATCATTCATCACTGGAAATAAAAATGATGATCCAATCAGTGGAAAAAATGCAAGAGTCTAAAAGTTGCTATCACATTTTAACATATGATATGACTAGATGAATTTCCCCTTTCTAAAATTCTGTTTCCCATGGATGTTGTGAAATTATTTGTCTTTTGTCAACTTTTGAAATGTCAAGAAATGTTATTGATGTGTACACTTCAGCTGACTTCCACTCAGTGGCTTACATTAGTCTCCAAGAAACCCATTCTCTAGTAAAGATTGATTGTTTCAACATTGCTAAATAAACTCCTTTTTTAAATATCACTTTTACTTCATTTTGCCCCTGGAATCTGTATATTTTTATTGATGTTTAAAAGTATTCTAAAAGATGGATTGCATATTTGATAATGTATTTCCTTAAATAAATACATGCTTGCTTACCTTACAGAGTAGTGTACAAAGTGGTGTAAGTTTGCTTCTGTCTGTTCTTTAGATATCCATTCTCTAAAATACAGATAAACGTGTATGTAGGTGTATGCATATGTATGTACATATATTTACATGTAATGGATACATATGCACATGTACCATAGGATACAGATATCTAGAGTGCATCTGTACATAAATATGGGGGTACACACCACACATGTTTATATATTCTATATGGTGGCCACTGGAAAAAAAGATAGAAAAAACAAGTTAAATTCCTGTTAGTTGTTTGGAGCATTCTTATAGTTTAAAATCATACAGGTGAATAAAAAAAAATTAATCTAGAAAATGAATGGGATTTTCATTAGGTAATAAAAGCTTTATCAAGCTTCTTCTTTATGTCCGTTCCCAGTCTATTATTTCTTCTTAGAACCTCACTCCTTGGCGTTATATCTGACAAGACACGTATTTATCAGGAGTGAGGTGGCGCATATGTCAAATGAATCCCCAAATACGCTGACTTTTGGAGGGTGATTGTGCCGGCAGTACATAAAGGGTTTGTCTCTCGACAGCCTTGTAGTTGATGGTAGCCATAGGCCCCACTTAGCTTGGCACTTTGTAAGATACGTGAGGTGACATAGGCAGGAGGAGGCGGCTTCACTTGCCGGGTGGGATTAGCGCTTCTGACAGTGGACCTGCGTGGCCGCAGGGCGCCTTGCGCAACCAGCTGGTTTTGCGGACTCCATGGAGCGTTTGCGTGGCCTCTTGGAACTTCCACACATGTGTTTCCCTCTCACTTCACAATGCATTGATATTTATAAGTTGGTTTCCAGGGCTGCTGGTTGTAGAAAATTATAATATGTGCTGATAACGGTGCTGAAGAGACTTTGGAAAATCATTAAAATTTCTGGAAAATGCAGTAGTGAGTATATGCTGGTAATAGGTTGTGTGTTTGAAACTGTGTATTTGTAACGTAACGTGAAAGGGAATGCGATTTGGTTCTTGAATCATGAAGGCAAAATGACCTTCTAGACTGCAGTTCAGTTCTTCATTTTGCCACGGAGGATTCCACATCTGGAGGAGCCATTGTGCATTTGGCATGTGGCTGAGAATATGTTCCTTGAAATCATCGTGGTGCTCAGCACCCAGGACCGAAATGCACATCTCTGCACAACTGTTTGTGTTTGTTCAAGTGCTGGTCTCTGCATCTGTTCTTCCCTGGTCAAAATTTTGACTGACATATCCTGGTGGGGGATCTGAAATTTCTTTTCAACTTAACATTTTTTTTTTCCCCAGCAAAGTTATCCTCACAGTTCATCCGAATATGAAATAATAAATATAAATGTTCAAAATAAATACCAAGTGAAAAAGACCAGAAACTGTACTCCAAATTCTCTGATAGCCTAAAAGAAAATCTTTCTTTTCTTTGGTGTTTTCTAATCCAAATTTATTGTATCACTTGCATAAATATTATCATCCAAAGGTAAAGTTGTATCTGAATGGATTAGCCTTTAAAATGTCTTATGCTGCTGATCAGCCATTGCATTATTTTCTTTTAAAAGTATGCCTGAATTCAGGTAATGCTTTGATAAGCATAGCTCCAACCCTGCTCAGATTTTTTTTCCACATGCTAATAAATGTTTTTCTAAAGCTATAAGATAAGTACATGTGTGTGACAGCTGGGTATTTGCACGCTTCCACTGGGCAGAGTCCATTGCTCACATACATGGTTAGGATGAAGTATTTTTAAAAATGACAAGATTTAGCACTGATTAAGCAACTTACTAGGTGTTTTTCTAACCACTTCTTATACATTCTTTTACATAGTTCCCATATTTAATCCTTAATTCTAATAACAAGCAAATTATAAATTAAAAAAATGACTAGAACTGTTACTATGGATGTTTTTATTTCTAATTTCTATTATGGACTTTTTTCTCTATTTGGTTTCTGGTTTTTTGCTGAAAAATAAAAACTATAAATATGTACATAATGATCTTACATTTAGTCACCTTATTAACTACTCTTTTATTCTAGATGCTTTTATAAGCAAAAAAAAAAAAAAGTTGAACTGTCTTTGACACTTGTTTTTTTATCTTACCCTCACCATATCTTCCTTAAAAGCATACACAGTATGTAAATATTCTTTTTCTATGGTGAGAACACTCAAGATCTATTTTTTCTAGTTTTGTTGACTTAATTCAGAGATGGTAAATTTTTAGTATTTTTATTTCATTCTAATATAACTTATACTTTTATATTTAAGACCCCACCATGTACATGTAAATATTTTTCACAGGTAGGACTCACATTTTCATGAGGATTATTCATCATGAGTTGTGTGTGCTTGTTGGTTTGACTTATACATTTCTTTTAGGATTCACACATCTCATAAAGAACCTAGAATGACTAAAAATGAAAGTTATGGAATTCAAATAAAAATCTGCTTCAATTGCTGAGTAGTATTCCACTGTTTATGCCACATATTCTTGATTCACTCATCTGTTTTTGGGCACTGAGGCTGTTTTCTTATCTTGGCCTTTATAAATAGTATTCCAGTAAGCATAGAAGTTCAGGTTTCCTTCCAGTTAGTGGTTTTCTATGTTGTTTTTTCTTTTTTTGCAGAAACATGGATGGAGCTGAAAGGGATTATGCTAAGTAAAATAAACCAAAAAGAGAAATAAATGCCAGGTGGTGTCACTTATAGGTGGACTATAGAAAAACCAAATGAAAGTCACACAAACACAGACTTTAAAACCAACCCTTGAAAGCGCACCATAACTCTGGGGCTCTCAGAGGGGTGAGAAAGTAGAGATTGGGGGTGGTATGGGGTACAGCACCATGGAGATGACTCCACTGGCGGGGGAATCCAATACTATCAAAACACTGGCAAGGATGCGGAACAATGGTACTTCAATAACAGTAAGTAAATTAAAAATAAATAAGATGGATCACACAATAAAATAAAATAAATATCTAAAATTTACATACATGAGTTACAGGATAGACTAATAATTTATTTGAATGATCCTTAATGCCTCTACAGCCATTGAAAAAGATCATTTGATCTACTTGAATGAACACACACACATTTTCCGCAGTTAGGTCTCAAAACAGATGTAACAATATGTTTTAAATGAAATAGAGCGTTTGACTCAGCCCTTAAGAGCATGGACTCTGGATTTCAACTGCCCAAATCCAGCCTTGACTCTTCATTTAATTGCTATGTAAAATTTGTTTTTATATATTTTATAATCTAAAGAAATGGTCACCGTAACTATCAACTTTTCTAAATTTTATGAATAGTAAATGAGTTGATGTATAAAAGGCTATTAATATAATTTCCTTTTGAAATTTTTTCAGTGTAAGGTAAATATTTTGGTGTCCAAATAGGGATCTAAGATTTTTAATATAAGTTGTAATCTGCTATGCTAAAGTATAAACCAGTAATCTCTGTAGTATAATTGTCATCTTAATTTTATCATTTTCCCCAACAACTGAGTCTTCAGTTGATGCTGTAGTAACTAGGCCTTTTAAAGATGCACATTTATTTGTTTCACTCCACACTCAGTGTTGATAATTCATGAACAGACTTTTAGTTCATATGAACACAGGCTTTTTTGCCAAGTGCCTTTATTGTTATTGAAAGAACCTGGCTGGCTGACCATTCTGTTTACTAATGAATTTACTTTTTTGTTATATTCCTTCCAATTCTGGGAGTAAGAGTGCAGTCCTGATCTCCTCACAGTTTTTAAATTCCCACATGAGTACGAAAATTTTGTCTACAATACCAGACTTGTTTGTTAAACATAAAAGAACATAAATCCTCCATGGGTCCCCAGGGGTATGTTAGAGAAAGGGAGGGATCATTATAAACCACTTAGCACTGTGTGCTCTGTATCATGTTGCCGTGAGAAAGTGATGTTTGATTGGCTCATAAAATAGATTTAGTAAATCCTTTAAATACTGATGTAAGAAATTGTGCATGTTGGAAATTAATACCTGAGAGTGTATTCTAAGGATTACCATGTCTCCAGCAGAGTGACCTGGTGTGCATAGATTTCTGCATTTAAGAATGGTTATGTTTTGTCATTTCACTTTTTATTTTATTTTTTTTATTTATGCATACAGAACTGGGGTACAGGCCAGAGGTGCAAGGGTGGTGAGAGGATTCACCAAAGACAGAGTGGGGAGCAGAAGAGGAGGACTGACTGAAATGCACTGCTGAGGGGGGCAGTGGGCAGGTCAGGAGCTGCCACACCATGTGGGTCACCTCCCTGGCCAAGGATGGAACTTGTTCTGTAGTGGCTGCGTTAGCTTCTTAGTGCTGTGCTTTAACCCGTTGTGCAGCCAGGGAGGGTCCGTGATTTCACTTTTATGTGTCACACCTTTATGTTACTGGTTCTATGATCTTTTTCACTTTGACTAAGCCTGCAGGTCCAGTTTGTCATTGTCTTTTCTCCTTTTTCTTCCTAAAACTGAAGAAATGGCTCTATAACTTGAGCCATTTTATAATATAGCAACCAACTCACCAACTTCTGAATGAATTCCACACTCACTAAATAGCATTCCAACAGAAAAAAGAAAAACCTCCAAATTATTGAGAAAGGCTACTGACTTGAATGCCTGCATTTTTCTCCAGTTACACAGTTTATTCTCAAATCAGTGGAGGCAAACTATGGGATCAGGTGGCAGGGTTTTGTCCTGTTTCTATTTCAAAGACAAGATGGTAATTGTGAGCCTGGAGATACTTTCCAGATAGATCTTCACCTGATCTAATTTACATGAACTTAACGATGTTTTACATAAAATTACTGTTTTTATAATTATATCTTTTAGCAAGAGACATTACTCTTTTAGGAGGTAAAACTAAACCTTAGTAAGTACTAAGTGTATTAATACTTCTCAGTCCCTTGGATATCTAAGCTATTGTTGGGGATGATCATAACATTAAGGGTAGAATAATTGGATGAAAATTACATTGTTGTGTGGTCCCTTTTTTAAAAAAAAATTCTTAATATTTTCTGTGAAACAATAACATGTTCAGTTCTTCTGCTATATAAGCAAGCAACAGTACTTTATAATGTGTTCAATTTCTTTCCCTTTCATGGAATATAAAACTGTAGATTTTAAAAGTAGTATGATAAATGTATGTGGCAGACTTGTACAAGCTTGTAAGAATTAATTGCTTGTTGTCTAACTGCAAATCCAGAAATTGTTAAAAAAGATTAGGGTTTTTTTTTAATGGCATAAAATTCAGTAGAAAATATTCATGAAAAAAAGTAATGTACTTGTCAGGATAGTCATTTTTGTATTAGGATATAAATTGGATAAGGCCAAGTTTAGGACTTATTTGTTCCTGAATAAATTCTTAACAATGTATAATCTAGATGTTTCCGTGTGTGGTTAAAAACTCCTTCCAAATACTTTTAACAAGCTTACAAATCAGATAAGTATATAATGGTGATTTTTTTAACAGGAATAAAACAAAAATCATATACAATAAAATACCTGTGTGGATTGTTAAGTTTAGGTTTCTTAAATATGATATTCTTTTCAGTAAGGCTCTTTCTCTATTAAAAAAGGTTTTAAGAATAGTCTGAAAAAGTTGTGAAGCTCTGTGTCCTGGCCAACCAGTTTATGGGAAATGGTTTCATATTTGCCATATTCTGGTTTTCACCATCTTTGATCTTTCTTTAACACTTTCACCATCGACCCCTTCGGCTCTGTTGGGTGTTCTCCCTCCCCTCTTCTCTTGGTTTGGTGCTGTGACTCAGGACGGCTCCCTGATTGCTGCTTTTCTGTTAAAGGATCTCCCTGTCTACACTTGCAATGTGTTGCTACCTGGCATTCCTTAAATATATGATGAAACCATGTCTGTTACCCCCTCCCTGAAATCTCCATAGTTTATATGCTTATGCCTTATCTGCTACTAGCATGGCAAACTCAGAAGCCTACTTGGACAAGTGATATAAATAATAATAATAATAAAAGTATTTTTAAAAAGCAGTCTAGACAATAGATACTGATTTTTTTTTAAGATTTATTTATTTGTGCATACAGAACTGGGGTACAGGCCAGAGGCTCAGGGGCGGTGAGAGGCTTCACTAGAGACAGAGTGGGGAACAGAACATGCAGATCGACGAAGTACACTGCTGAGGGGAGCGGCCGGCGGATTAGGAGAGGTCTACCACGCCATGTGGTCACCTCTGGGGCAGGTGGGAATCAAACTCATGCAGAAGCAGCTTTAGATTCTCAGTGCTGTGCTTTAACCCACTGCACCACCAGGGCGGGCCCAATAGATACTGAATTTTAACGAATGCATGGCCCAACCTCAGTTGCTATGGAGGAATGCTTCATTCTTTATTCACCACACACTGCTGCCATGTTTACTTTGTGCCCAGCATGTAGGTGTTAGCAATAAAGCTGTAAATTAGAAAAATATACCTCCTCTCCTGAGCTGCCACCAGTCTGGAGATCTGTATCTTAAGAGAGTCCTATTAAAACTAGTGATATTTCTATGATAGGGTCTCCGATTTTTTTTTTTTTTTAAGCCAGGAATCCAGATGTGTGTGTAAAATTTTACTTTTTATTGACTTTATTCAGGTAGCACCTGCTAAAATTGTGCTTACCTGTTTGCAACATTGCCCAGCAAATAATAGTCTAGCGTTTGACATCTGCTCACCTACAACTATTTTTCCAGCTTGATCCCATCTACTCCTTTGTTTCCATCCTCTATTCACAATTGACTGCGCCTGGTGCCTTCTTTCTTCTATTACATTTTAAGTATTGTGCTTCGCGCTAGAATGCTTTTCCACTTCCCCCTTCCACCCCTGGTCAGTCAGTGCTCATTGACAGCCCAAATGTTTCTGGTAAGATGACTCTAATCTCACTGTATAGAATTACTGTCACTATGCCAATACTCCACAGAGTGTCCTGCGTATTCTCAATAGAGCACTCGCCCAAGTGGACTCCAAGCTCAAAGAAACTATAGTTTCATCTTTGTAGTTTGAGAATCTAGCACAGCACTTTGCATCAAGTTAGTGTTTCAGAAATGCGTGTAGAATGACTGACCAGACCTGAAATCTGGCTCTCTTCAAATTTGCAGTGGTGATAACCTACATCACATAGGCTTAGTTCCCAGGCACAGCACCACAGACACTTGATGAATGGACGCTTTGTTTCACAAGTAAACAATCTTGATATGAAAAGTACCCTTTGATTTAAAGTGGTGCTAACCAGCTTCTGTACCGGGCACATCTGAAGTAACTTCTTAGGTGGCTCTATGGCTTCCTACTACCCTGGGCCCCACCCCACACACACCCTCAGAGCTGCTGGGATGGTGAAACTGGCTGGCTGATGCCGCTGCCGTTTCTGACAACCCACGCTTGTTACAAGATGTGGCAGAACGACACTCTCTCTTATATCTGAATTTTCTTCTTGATTGATTTCTACGGTTATGTTAAATGGTGTCTGTGGGGGTGGGGCAAGAATGCAAGAGGCGGGTGGGGGGAGGCTTTCTTGACTGGCAGCTTTGGGCCAGCAATGTTGCAGGCATGGCACCCGCGCCTTCCCGGTTTTGCTTAGTTCCCAAGCACAGCACCAAGTTGGGTGAGTTGGGTGGCATTTTGCTCAATGTAAGGGTGAGTGGATTGTTAAGTTTAGGTTTCTTAAATATGATATTCTTTTCAGTAAGGCTCTTTCTCTATTAAAAAAGGTTTTAAGAATAGTCTGAAAAAGTT
>NW_004567119.1:14100557-14107678 GCF_000260355.1 Condylura cristata | reverse complement strand
GGCATGGCACCCGCACCTTCCCGGTTTTGCTTAGTTCCCAAGCACAGCACCAAGTTGGGTGAGTTGGGTGGCATTTTGCTCAATGTAAGGGTGAGGGGAATGAGACTGACAGAGGTAAAATACCTGCACTAAGAGTTCTGGGTACTTCTTTAGAATGAAGTTGTGTACGTTGAATTGATTTATTTTATTTTTAAAAATTTATTTATTTATGCATACAAGAACTAGGGTACAGGCCAGAGGTGCTAGGAGTGAGAGGATTCACCATAGACAGAGTGGGGAGCAGAACAGACAGAGTTACTAAAATACACTACTGAGTGGTGCAGCAGGTGGGACAGGAGAGGTCTGCTGTGCCCTGTGGGTCACCTCTGGGGCTGGAATAGAACTCGTGCTGCAAGTGACCTCGGACAGCTTCACAGTGCTGCATTTCAACCCCTTGTGCCACCAGTGAAGGCTCCGTTTATTATTTATTTTGACCTGTTTCAACAGTTTGTCACTACTGTAAACTCAGTACTGCACAGAATGTACTGTTATTTTTAGTTGCCTGCTATCGCTGAGTTTACATCAACCTTTAAATTTCTTTTAAAATATACCAGTGGCTCTCAACCATGTCATATTTCCTTTGTAACAAGCTTTGTGACATCCTCTTTAAGATGATGAATTTCAATATCCTTGTAAGGTGTATTACTGATGTCAATAATAAAGTATCACTGAACCAAACCTAAAACCAAAGTTACAGTTAGCATTTATTAAAGGTTCCTCATCGGTTGACTGTAGGAGGAAGGATAGATTTGAACTGTTAATAGTAAACTTAATGAAGTACATAAAGATGTTGATTAGCAAGGCACACCTGAAGATTATATACTGTTATAATGCAATATTACCAGAGTAAACATTTTTGAAAGCAACTTTTAAAAGGGTTAAAATCATTTAACCCTTGCTCTTAAGATTCTGTGTGCAGAGCAGTATAAAACAGAAGCATTGAAGAACTGATTCCTTTCTTCAGGAAATGAACAGCCTACTAAGATGGTGATTTGGATGTATATAGTTATCTACTGAAATCACATGTTTATCAAAAAGAATACCCAGAAAGGTCTCACAAGGGCACTACAGAGTGAGATGGAGAGATGTGTTTAGAGAGTGGCTCTTGAGAAGTTTACATCGAGAAGGAAAGGAACACAGAACCTATCTGAAACTAACGGGCTGTTACACTAGAAGTGAAAACGGGGGTAAATCTGTCATGTCCATTGGGAAATTAAGTAATAATGCCTTAATTCAGTCTCAGTTACGATTGCTCCATGCGAAATATTTAAATTTTCAGGTGAATATTTAACAAATTTATAAGCAGTGCAATGGGAGACTTTGGAAGACTCATTTCTTTCCCTGGGAATGTATTTCTAGTTGTGTCTCATCCTTGGAATGTCTCATTATATTGACCCAGTCAAATTTGGTGTCAAACAGTGGTCCATATCATTGCACCCCTTGGCACGGGATATTTTGTTGCTTCCTATTTTTTTCACTTAGAGAGATTTTCATTTACCATACTATATACATTCGGGCTTGCATCTTCACCTCTGTTGTGCATACTCCTCAGCTCAGCCACCAGCAGAGCACTAGCCAGTATCTGACTGATGCCCTAAATTCTTCCCTCCTACCCTCTTCCCCAGCCCCTTACGGAAACCACGATATTGAACATGGAATTTGAATCACCAGTATCACAGGTGATCATTAATTTGGTCTCTTTTCTCTTTGTGTCTTTCCAGGTATGATTTTGTAGAAATTGAGGAACCCAGTGATGGAACTGTATTAGGGCGATGGTGTGGCTCTGGTTCTGTGCCAGGAAAGCAGATTTCTAAAGGAAATCAAATCCGGATACGATTTGTGTCTGATGAATATTTCCCTTCTGAACCCGGGTTCTGCATTCACTACAACATTGTTGTGCCAGTAAGTATCATGTAGCAATTCCCTTATTGCCATGCGTCAGTGGGAAAGTTCCCTCTTTCTCCTGCTTTGATGGTTTTTTCACAAATATCACTATAGTTCTTACAAGTACTTGCATCTTGTAATTAGATCAATAGATCACTAGCCATGTTGATAATTCTTATTAATGTAATAAAATAAAATTTGTTTTGTACAATTATACAGCACTTTCCCTTAGAGAAAAATTAGCCAACCACATGTATTATTATTCTTATTGTTTAGGATTCAGGATCAAAATTTGAACTCTATCATGTCCTCCTGAATTCATTTCAACTCTTGTTTAGTAATAAAATGTTAGTTTCCTAGCATTTTGATGATCCTTTTTATATGTTCTCTCTCGCTCTCTCTTTTTTTTTTTAAGTAACATTTTACTGAATGTTACTTTAAAGATCTGAATATTTAAGCTTGAACAGCACTCTGGCTTATCTTATTTTCAAATTCATACATATACATATTGAAATAAATACCTTGCAGAGATAGAAAACCAACAGTATTTGCCACTAATACCTTTTTAAAAAAATCTTGTCTGTATGATCTTAATTATCCATGCTTTTATGTGATGTTTTGCTTCTTTTCTCCACATTAAACTGCTACTGGGTGATTTAATCATGCCAGATTGCTCTCTGGAGTGCTTATCGATCATGCTTGTTACCTGCTCACAAACTTTGATTCCTTGGTGGTTTAAATTTACTTCGACATTTCTGTGCCATTTTTTCTGCAACCCTTTCTCCTGGTCCATAATCCATCTTCTTTCTCAATAGCAATTCTCATTCTATTTTCTATCACTGCCCACAAAAGGGTGAGATTTTATGCCTGAAAATTTGACACTTAATGAGTGATGGCATAGAGTGTGTAAAATCATTGCTGTATATTTCTAAGTGACATTCCTCTTTCCAGGCCCTCATCCCACCCCACACTCATATACAACCCTTCCTGAGTGGGTAACAATCCATCAGTCTTATCTGTATATATGAATGTAAACCTTAGGAAAGAAATTTTGTCGTTTGGAGTGCAGATTTGAGAGTTCTTGTGGCATTTGCTCAGAGACAGGTTCCCTCAGAGGTCCTGGGTCTACCCTGATGCTTTTTCTTTTTTGCTAGGGATGAACTTCGTTATGAGCATACCCAGGTCCCTAGAGCCAATGGCCTCACTCATTGCAAACCCACCACTGCATTTGGGACCACTGACCTCCATGTTTCTTTTTAACTTTGTCATGCTAAGAATGTTACCTACAAGTTCATAGGAGACCATAACTCCCCTTATTGAAGTTTGTGTAAATACCTTGCACAACCTTGCTAGTTGCTTATTTTAATTTCAAAGAAATTCAGCCATATCCTTCAAGTTGTCCAAAGTCCTCTGGCTGCACCAACTGCTCATTTGCTTTGTGTTATCTGTCTTGCTGCTGTGCAGTCGTGATAATTTGTAGACTAGAAAACTGAAGAAAAATATAACAAGGTTGAATCTCAGTCCTGTTATCCCATAAGGTGATATTACCAAGAAAACATTCATACTCTACGTAAAGAATTGAGCTGGGTTTTGGTTTTGTGGGAGGAGGGAAAAGAACATCCGAGATAGTTAAAACATTTAGTCCATTCTCAGGACATTGTAATTATCATTGGGTATAATCACACTCGATTTTAATAATTAACACAGTGGATATTTTATGTCTAGCCACACAAGGAAAATAGTCTTAGAATGTAGATAACGTGTGGGTGTGTGTGTGTGCGTATTTTCCTTTGTAATGTTATGATTTCACAATCCTTTACTTTAGACCCAGGCATCTTAAAATAAGGCATAACAGAAATTGACTTTTCCATTTTACCATTTTAAGTTATTTGTCAGGCCAAGTTTTACCTAGAAAAAAAAATTAGCACAAGATATTTACCTGACACTAATTGTTTCTAGTTAATTGTTTCTAGTTAAAAAAAAAACAAAAACAAAAACAAAAAAGCAGCATAGATTTGCTACATAATTAAAAAAAAAACTTTTGCATGTTAATGCTAATTTTGCTAATTATTTATGAAATATATATATATATATACTATATACTTCCCAGTAATACCCAATTAGTAAACTATAAAGAAGTAAGTTCATGTAAATTGATGCCAAGTGATATATTTCAGCTTTTATGAATGTACATAAGGAGTTAATAATGTCTTTGATTTTTTTTTTCCCCCTTCTTGCTGAAAAAGAAAAAAATAAAGGTCTGGTAGATTAGCAGTGAGAGATTGTTTGGGAAGAAATGAAGCAAAACTGAAATAAAACAGTGCAAGCTTGTTTCTATTTGGAGGCCACACACATTGAGAGCCAGCACACATTTCATGAAGATCTCTTAGAAAAGAAAATTTCTTGTTTAATTTTGGAATAATTTATAATAGATTATGTATGTTTTACTCAGCATAAGCACCATTATTTAAAAATGTTAAATAACCTAAAAAGGCCAAAAATAAGTTTTTTTCTAGTATCAAAAGTATTAAAAGTTTGATTTTTTAAAAAAATCAGACTTAGTGAAAAAAATTTCATATTTTTGTCAGATAATTACTTTGAAAAGCGATATTATTTTGAAATACATGTATAACCCTTTCATTCTTTACACATAAATGATTCTTTTTTGAGTATATTATTTTGTAATATACACACGCACACATATATTTTAATGGTATGAGATATGAGGATTTTCTTTTTTCCCTCAGCTCTGGTTAGTGTTTTGAGGAATATTAAAGTACCACTACTTTTTGAAAATTTTCTCGATTAATTTATTTAAAAAATATATAGTCTAAAGTTTCTGGTGAAAGGGTATAATAAAATACTTTCAGCAATTTATTTACTCTAATTTTCAATTTAATGAATTAATCTCTTGATCAGGAAACAAAGGTGCCACAGGCATTGTGTCAGCTGTGTATTTTTACTTTTATTCATCACTTGCAAAGGGGTGATGCAGGCCCATGACTGCAATGAGGACTTCTTTAACTCCCAACACACCAGTGAAACTTGTCTCCTTTTATGTTCCTTCAGAATTTGTTCTTTTTTTATAATTTTACATTTTCTTTTTTAACATGTGTAGTCAATCACACTTGCTCAAATGGCACATACTTTTGATTTTTGTTAGTAAAATTCTATCCAAAGATTAGAGTCTAGTGCGCAAGTTTTGTAATCACTTTGTAATCTCTACTCTGTATTTCCTTCATAGTGATTTGTAAATGACTTGTCCAGAGTTAAGTCAGTGCCCAGCCAGTGTGTGCTCTAGGAGGGTGTATCGTTTCTGTGGGGAGAGTGCAGGACACTTGATGCCTGAGGTGCCATTAAGGAATGCATGACTGATTGCCAAAGTAGTTATTAATTATGCAGGATACAGAGAACAAAGCAGCTCAGTGAATATTGAAGTCAAAGGGGGGGGAGGGGGTGTTTTTTCTGTCCCTTCTGGCATATGCCAGTAGGGTATTTCACTGCTAATGTCATGTAAAGAAAAATCTTAACTGAAGGCCAAACTTGCTTTTATGTTCAGGTTAAGGACAGTTCCAACAGGTTGCCAAGCAAGATATCAAATTCATTGCCTCACTTTTAAGGGGAAAAAAGAACTGTCAGAATGCACTCAAGATTTTAAAAAATTTTAAAGCTTCATGACAAACCACTGCACTCTTATATTATTATTAAACTGTGTTTAACAAGTAAGAAGTTGTTAAACTCTTCAAAATAAAATTTGTATTTATGTTATAAGAGAATTAAGAGAAAAATCTGGACATAGAATTTGTGTAGAAAATGCAAGAGGTATTTTAAGCATACCTATACCTATAGGTATACCTATACTGTATTCTAAAATAATTTTTGAACAAATGGATATTTATTTTAACATGTGATGTATTGGGATATTTGTACAGGAAGTCTAAGATGGCCACTATTGCATCGAGGAATTTATACAGTTGCTAGAAACAGAAGTCTTACTTTATTAAGAACAGTTTAATGTATTTTTTCTACCCAAATTTTAGTTTATGGGCACAGTATTCTGTTTCAGTTGAAGATCATAGTTTCTCTTCCATGTCTACTGATTCTTTTTGTTACAGCTAATTCCTAGCTCTCTAAGAAGGAATTCCACAAATGGTATGATTTATAGTTGGAAAGGGAAAGGCAGTTGGCACTAATACATGAATAGTGAAAGGCAGATAGACCATTTTAAGTGGATATGCAAAGAGGTTGGAAATAAGAATTTGGGCTAATTTAATGATTGCTTAATTTAAATTTTATATCTAAAACTACAAAGATAGATATGAAAGCTCAAGGAAAACCCACAACCCAATAGAGAGATTTCTGTAAAAATAAGTTTGATGCAATTTAAATTTATTAGATAGTTTTTCTTTTAACCCCATTCTTTTTACTGGAAATTCTTTCAACATTTATTGAAGAATATTTACTGAGATATTTTGTTGTAGGAAATTTCAAAGATGTGTGTAGTATGGTGCTGGGTCTCTGAGAACTTGTTTTGGAGAAAGCATTTGTGCCCGTACAAGGGCAGCAAGTGAGTGTCATAGCAATTTTATGTAGATTTTAATGTTTAATACTTGAATTTATTATACCATGTTTTCTAACCTGTATATTAAAGTATATCAATTTTGTCAATTGTTAATACAATTACCCCCGGAACTAGGATAAATGGCCATCTCTCTTCTTTTCTAGTGCCATATTCCACTTGTCTTCTATTTCAAGATGACTTAGCTCCAGTACTGAGGCACATTTCTAGAAAACTCCTTCATTCTACAGTGTGACTGGACACTGTTAGTAACACATGGGTAGCTCCAGGAAGCATTCTTCATACTTTTTTTATCTTTAATTTTAATTCCTGTTATAGTTATAATCGTACAGTCTTAATAGGCAAATATTTCCCATAAGCTTATTACAAAAATAGTTGCCCCCATTTTCTCTGCCCAAACTATTTTCTTGCTCCTTGGAGGCAAGTACTTTTAGTTATTTTAACTGATCTCTTTAAATTTGATGACTGTACTTTCATATAACTTACCTTTATTACTACATGACCAAAGGGGCCCCAGGGACCCCAAACTTTTAAGGAATGCATTCTCTTCAAAGAGTTCAGCCATTTGCCTGCACAAAAGCAAAGGGAATGGACTCTTAAGTTTGAAGCTTTTTTTTTT